>NC_047097.1:56692316-56851529 GCF_902459505.1 Geotrypetes seraphini | reverse complement strand
TTACAAGGGGGGGGTGTTTCGATTTTCAAAAAAAAGTTACAAGGGGGGTGTTTCGATTTTCAAAAAAAAAGTTACAAGGGGGATTTTTTTTTAATCGAAACACCCCCCCCTTTTAACTTTTTTTTATCGAAACACCCCCCCTTTTAACTTTTTTTTATCGAAACACCCCCCCTTTTAACTTTTTTTTTATCGAAACACCCCCCCCTTTTAACTTTTTTTTTATCGAAACACCCCCCCCTTTTAACTTTTTTTTATCGAAACACCCCCCCCTTTTAACTTTTTTTTTATCGAAACACCCCCCCTTTTTAACTTTTTTTTATCGAAACACCCCCCTTTTAACTTTTTTTTTATCGAAACCCCCCCTTTTAACTTTTTTTATTCGAAACCCCCCCCTTTTAACTTTTTTTAATCGAAACCCCCCCCCTTTTAACTTTTTTTTATCGAAACACCCCCCCTTTTAACTTTTTTTTATCGAAACACCCCCCCTTTTAACTTTTTTTTTATCGAAACACCCCCCCCCTTTTAACTTTTTTTTTATCGAAACACCCCCCCTTTTAACTTTTTTTTATCGAAACACCCCCCTTTTAACTTTTTTTTATCGAAACACCCCCCCTTTTAACTTTTTTTTATCGAAACACCCCCCCTTTTAACTTTTTTTTTATCGAAACACCCCCCCTTTTAACTTTTTTTTTTATCGAAACACCCCCCCCTTTTAACTTTTTTTTTATCGAAACACCCCCCCCTTTTAACTTTTTTTTTATCGAAACACCCCCCCCTTTTAACTTTTTTTTTTCAAAACACCCCCCCTTTTAACTTTTTTTTATCGAAACACCCCCCCTTTTAACTTTTTTTATCGAAACCCCCCCCACTTTTAACTTTTTTTAATCGAAACACCCCCCCCTTTTAACTTTTTTTTTATCGAAACACCCCCCCTTTTAACTTTTTTTAATCGAAACACCCCCCCTTTTAACTTTTTTTTTATCGAAACACCCCCCCTTTTAACTTTTTTTTATCGAAACACCCCCCCTTTTAACTTTTTTTTATCGAAACACCCCCCCCTGCCCTCCATATGTCTCTCCAGTGAGTTGTGATTTCCCTCATACCTTTTCTGTCTTTATGTTTTGTATATTGCTAGTTTTTAAGCGCGTCACTTTCCTTTATTGATTGTGTACTGCTTAGATGCCCTGCAAATATTTAACGTGTTTTCTTTGGGAATGGGTTATAAGGAAAAGGATGGAGTTCATTCACAGAGGTGGGATGGGACCAGTAGGATGCTAAGGGACTATCAGAGGTTTGGCAGGGGAATAGTAACAGATTGGAGCTTTGTGGTAGGGATCTGTTTGTATATTAATACCTTTCAAGTATTTAAACTCACTTCACATTAATCTTTCTTGTCAATGTGCACTGAGTGCAAATCCTACCTCAGTTTAGTAAAAGGGCTCTAAGATTACATTTGAAATAGCAATGCTATATATATTACAGTTTGGGCAATGATCTGATCAGTTACTTTTTGTCACCCTCCCGGCCATACTGCCAGGTAGCGAGGGTGCTGGGCAGGGTGACAAGGCCGAATGCCACACGCCACTCAAACAGGTGAATGGCCCCTCAGGCAAAGTAATGTCAAGACCAAGTAAGTAAAGTGAGTTACAAAGTCAAGCAGCACCAAAACCACTTTCAAACAGCTCAGGATTTTCAAAAGAAATTAGTTCTATTTATTATAACCAGCCCATAGAATATCATACAAAAAAAACCACAAAACGGTCCTGGTTTATACTTCCTTCAGTCAAGCTTTTACAAGAATTATAAGAGTTCTTACTCCCAGGTAGGCCCAGCAAACAATTAACAGAAAAGCAAACAGTTCTTCAAAGAAAAAACATAAAGTCCAAACTCCAACTCAGTGCTTTGGGCTTGCAAGAAGGCCACAGCCCTGCAAGATACCTGGACTACCATAGATTAGATACAGTTTTCTTCACCAGGTTCTTGAGGGAATTGCAAACAAAATTTAATCTCAGATAAAGTAAAACAATCACTGGTCCCAATGTCTGCTTTCTACCACTATGGGTAGGTGTGTCTGCTCCTTAGAGCTAATGTGGGGGCATAGGCTGCTGTGTAGCTTCAATCACCTCTTCTCCTTGCAAACATAAGGGAAGAGGAGTCCCTCAAAATATCCCACCGGATGATACAGCTTACACTACCTCAACCTCATGCACTCCCCAGCAATTCTTATCACAGTAGGGCTGGTAGTCAGGAACACAAACAGCAAAGAAAAAAAAACTCTCCAAAAGTAGAAGTCCCTTGCTAGTAGCATAAAGGTAGCACGGTTAGCAACACACAAGTCTTTCTCAAAAAGTTCCACAAAAAGCTCTGGTAAGCTACACCACAAAAAAAAAAGAAAAAAAGACTTTATTTTCCTCTTCCCAACAAAAAAAAAAAAAGGAAAACACATGCCACAAAATGGCTACTTGCCCACTTTACACCAATTGATTTCCATAGCCTCTGCTTGTTCAGGAACTGGCTCTGGTTCAGAAAAGTCCATGCTTTCTCCTGCTGGATCTGGGTCTGGAGTCTGAGAATCCTCAGCATTCAACCACTGCATGGAGTCTCCTTCCTGGGCCTGCAGCTTTGACTTGAGAGCTCTGCTCCTCAACTACCCTAGCTAGCTTCTGTAAGCTAGGCTTTTGTCTACTGGGACCACACCCAAACCTAGCTGAGGTGGCAGTAGGCTTTCTCTCTCTCTGGCTCCCCTGGTGGTTAGTGAGGGGATTTTCCTCCTGCCTGATAAAAGGGGACTGCCTAGGCTGAGCTAGCGGATAGACAGCTTTAGAAGGTTTGAAGTATCTTTTACTATAGGTCTGCTTTACTGGGTGGCATGGCAGCACAGATTCTGGCCTCCCCTGTGTGTCAGGGCTGACTGGTGGGTTGGAACTGTCACAATTGATATTATTATTAAATTAATTGAAGGAGTTTGTCTTCTGGCTTTACAATCATTCATTTTGATTGACTCTTTATCTGCTGACTATTTGGGGCTTGTTTACATTAGTATTCACTTAGTTTTTGGTTATAATGTATATACTGTATAAACATTGTATGTTCACTTTTAATTTAGTGCGCACATTAAATTTTTTTTACTAGTTTGTATTTTGTTTATATTCTTTTGTTACTATTCTATTTTAGAGTGTATTTTGAAGTCTATTTTATCCACCGAGTTTCTGCTTTTAACAGTTAACCACTGTGTGGTAAATCAATCATCATATATATTGTGGTTATGTAGGTTTTTTGCCTTTGTTACAAATTATTTCTATATTTTCATATATGTGATCTATGTGTATCTAATTTTTTTTTCATATTATTATATATAAATGTCTAACACAGAACAGTAAGCTTACTGTGAAATGTTTCCTGTTGCTTTCTCCCAAGGCCAAAAATCTCTCTTGAAGCACAGATTTTGGGCTTTGAATCCAGATGGTATTAATTAACCAGAAATAGCACAAATAGTGTTGGCAGATTTGATAAAATGCCTATGTTGATTAATACAGGCTAGTACTCAAAAGATAACATATGCAACAGGCGAGAATGCAAGCTAATCATGCAACTATAAGAACATAAGAATAGCCTTACTGGGTCAGACCAATGGTCCATCCCGACCAGTAGTCCGTCCTCATTGTGACTTATCCAGGTCAGCAGCACCTGACAAAATTCCAAATAGTAACAACATTCCATGCTATCAATCCAGGGCAAGCAATGCTTTCCCCCATGTCTGTCTCAAGAACAGACTATGGACTTTTCCTCCAGGAAATTGTCCAAACTTTTCTTAAACCAGCTAAATTAACCGCTCTCACGACATCCAGAAATTAACTATTCTCTGGGTGACAAAATATTTCATCCTATTGGTTTTAAAAGTATCTCCCTGTAACTTTGAGTGTCCCCTAGTCTTTGCAATTTTGATGGAGTAAAGAATTGATCCACTTGGAGCTGTTCTACTCCACTTAGGATTCTATAGACTTCAATCATATCTCCCTTCAGCCGTCTCTTTTCCAAGCTGAAGAGCCCTAACCTCTTTAGGAGTTCCACCCCTTTATCATTTTGGTTGCTCTTCTTTGAACCTTTTCTAGTTCCACTATATCTTTTTTGAGATAAGGTGACCAGAATTGAACACAATACTCAAGATGAGGTTGCATCATGGAGTGATACAGAGCATTATGACATTCTTAAGCTTGTTAACCCATCCCTTTTCTAATAATTCCTAGCATCTTTTTTTTAACTTTTTTGGCCACTGTCACACTTTGAATGTAAGGTTTCAGCATATTGTCTACAATGACACCCAGATCTTTTTCTTGGATGCTGACCCCTAAGGTGGATCCAAGCATCTGGTAATTATGATTTGGGTTATTCTTACCAGTGTGCATCACTTTATATTTGTCTGTTATTTTCAGAAGGGAATCTGCTCCTGAAGTCTGGGTTAGGGGGAAATGAGAAACAGAATAGACTAAAAAAAAGATTTAAACCCCCCTCGCCCCTTTTTATGAAGCTGTGTTAGGGTTTTTATTGCTGGCCGTGGAAGTAAAAGCTCCAACGCTCATAGGAATTTATGAATTTCAGAGCTTTTACCGCCATGGCTAGCGATAAAAAAACCCTAACGTGGCTTCATAAATGGGTGGGGTGGGGGTTTAGGGAATGGAGCAGGAAGAGAGCTATTAAACTCCCTACTCCCAAATCTAAAACATCAAATTGGGGCTGTGAAAAAGGAGAAAAAAAAAAGTGCAGAGGTGAGTAGAGAAGGAGGAAACGAGGACAAGAAGGAGCAAGGAAGAAAAAGAAATGAGAGGAAAGTGAAAAGAAAAATTGAAGGAAAAAAGTGTAGTGCAGATGATGGGCTGAGGGACTGGTTGGAGAAAAGGGCTGTAGATGGAGAGAAAGAGTATGATGCTCACAAGCTGCAAGATGGAGGAGAGAGTGGCAGGACCCTAGCTTTGATCTGTCCACATTATCTGCCCTGCTCTTGACATCTAGATACAGGCTGGTCATTCACTACCAGATATTTTTTTTTTTGGGGGGGGGGCGAGGTTTGCTGGGCGAGGGTAAAATTGTTGCGAGTTTGGAGTACAGCATCCCCAATCGTTTTCAAAAGTTGGCTCCTATGAATCTGGCTATAAGCACCACATGAATTACCAGGCTTCCAAGGGCTAGAAAAAAAAAGCACATGGAGGGCCATAGGATGGACAAGCCTGTTATGACTATACACTCATTCTGCACCAAGACTAGCTTGCTACACACACTGTATCTAAATCAGTTCCTTTTATCTTAACTGTATAGACAACTTGCCTTGAGTTTAGCCTCCCTTCTGGTTATCCCAACGGACTCTGTACCACCCATCTAACAACTGCACTAGGCCCCTCGGCTATAGGATAAGCTGTATTGTAGAAAAGCATTAGCATCATATATACAGTACAGTCAAACCTCGGTTTTCGAGTAACGCGGTTTGCGAGTGTTTTGCAAGATGAGCAAAACATTTGCAAAATTTGTGACTTGCAAAACGAGCAAATACCTTCTTCCCGCTGGGAGTGTGTCCTTGTTGCGAGGTGAACGGATCTGAGGAGGCGCCTTCCTCTGGAGATGGGACGGTGCACACATTCGCTCAAGGCGGGGCTATTTCTGTGCAGCTCGCGCACCTGGTTAGAACTCCTGTACTTTGCGCGTTTGGAACTCCGGGAAGCGGGGTCAGCGCGTGCGTACAGGTTCGGCCAGTGCTGGTGGTGTTTACGTGGATGACGCATGTGTACAGGTCCGGTGGTGTTTACATTCCTGCAGGGTGCACACTGGGACGCTGCGGAGCCTGGGAAAGCATGGTGAATACCACCTGCGGATTCACCGCTTCTGCTCCACACAGTGCCACGCCTGCTTCTGCAGCAGTACCGAGCCCCAGCTCCGGAAGCAACGGTGGCTGCTAAGACAGGAGCAGCAGTACCAGGGAGCCACCCAGGCTACGGTTCTTTTCCTCTTCCTCCTCCTCTGGCGGCTGTATCTTTCTCCTTTTTATTTTATTAAGGTACATTAGTTTTTGGGTTATTTTATTCTGTACATTAGTTTTTGGGTTGTGGGAAGAATCATCTGGGCTTCCATTATTTCCTATGGGGAAATAAGCTTTGATATACGAGTGCTTTGGATTGCGAGCATGCTTCTGGAACGAATTATGCTCGCAAACCAAGGTACCATCGTATATGTTATTTGAATGTTCTGATGTGTACTTATTAGTTGTCAAAAGCCCTACTTATTAGTTGTTTCATAAGTATTATGCTGACATTGTATTATCTCTCTCTTATTTGAATTTAACTGCTGTTATAAGTATATTTTTGGAACTGTTTCACGATAGTCCTATTATTAACTTTCAATTTGCTCATTTTGAGTTTGTCTCACTCATTGTATTTGTTTATATTTGGTCTCTTTACTACTGCTATGTTGTTAACAAAATTGTAAGTTTTATGTTGAATTGTACTTGCTGTACACAGCCTTGGGTGAATCTCTTCATAAAGGCAGTTAATAAATTCAAATAAACATAAAAACGGAGAAAATGATGGCAGATAAAGGTCATATGTTATATAGGTTGAAACTCTTATACTTCCTGTCCTTAACTATTACAAATCCACTTATTTTATGCGAGCGGCAGTTTCTATTAACGCCCTCCATCTAGCTTGGAATAAAGCTGCTCAGTTGATTTCCAACTGCTCCTATGAACATACTACACCAAATCTTAACATAAGAATTGCCGCTGCTGGGTCAGAGTACTGGTCCATCGTGCCCAGTAATCCACTCCTGCGGTGATCATTAGGTCAAAGATCAGTGCCCTGAGACTAGCCTTACCTGCGGTACATTCTGGTTCAGCAGGAACTTGTCCAACTTTGTCTTGAATCCCTGGAGGGTGTTTTCCCCTATAACAGCCTCCGGAAGAGCGTTCTAGTTTTCTACCACTCTCTGGGTGAAGAACTTCCTTACGTTTGTACAGAATCTATCCCCTTTCAACTTTAGAGAGTGCCCTTTCGTTCTCCCTACCTTGGAGAGGGTGAACCACCTGTCTTTATCTACTAAGTTTATTCCCTTCATTATCTTGAATGTTTCGATCATTTAGTTAGTGGCTTGTGCTCGTTTCAAACATCTGCTGTTTGTGTTTAAAGCAAATGGAAGCTAGGCCCAGAGGCTTTGGTTCATTATGGACAATGGCTAGCTCTGCAGTCCACTCATCAGAGGTTAATGTGATACCGGTACATATACATGGGTGTGCATTCACAATAATCAACTCTGAAATGCTCATTAGCTCATTAGACATATTTCTGTTTCAATTATGAGCCCCATAGGAAAGTTCCAAGTGCCTAATATTTAACCGCTGTGAACTTCAAAGAGGTACTGGTGGTATACAAATAAAAATTGTATTGTATTATCTTGCTTGCTTTTAACTAATATGGCTTTCATATGAATATACTCATTGTAGTTTTGGTTTTGTGTTGTTATTGTCCACATCCCAAGGATGCAGCATATGCAAATCAATCCCATGAATATTCATGGTGGATATCCTGAAAACATGATTGGCCAGGATTTCCCCAGGACAGGTTTGGGAATCACTGGCATAGTGTACATGATTACTGGTACATTCTGATGTAATCTTCTGATGTTCATTTAGTATCCACTTAAGAGATAGTTAGCTAGGTGGCTTATTAATGAACAAGTGAACAAATTTTTTTTTTAGCTTTTATTGTAAATCTCTTTTAAGAATTAACAAACATTCAAAACAATGTACAGTGTCTGTGTTTCTATTATATCCCCCCTAACCTTCCAGATAGGACGTAAAATCAGTTAATACAGAACAGCCTGAAGCCTGTGGTCTGATGACTTCAAGCCACTGACATATTATCTTAACAATAAATCTAACAGTGCCCACCCTCCACCCATCTCCCATACCCTCACTGTCCAATCCCCGCCCAAGAGTGTGGCAAATCACCCTTCATGTGTGAGGTGTGAAGAACACCCATAACAACCTTAACGGTATTATACTAATGTCCTAGATAACTCAATATGGTCCTATACAACATACCCTCTTATTTCAATTCCCCCACCCCCTATATAAACATCTAAACCCCTATTCCCTTCACACTAGCAGTATTTAAATTGATTACTTGGGTTATTAATGCCTTTCATATGGTAAGCAAACTAACAATACATGATAAAATAAAATGTGCAAATAATCACCCAAAAACAAAAATTAACAAAAGATTAAATTTTATTCTCAACTTGCTTTTTATTGTTGGACTTTTCCATCTCCATAGGTTCCATGTAATGGCTCAATCTTTACAAGCAAACATAAAATTCAACGCTACGAAAACTAGAATCATTTGCTTCAAGGAGGTTTTATTATATGGCAAGTTAAACCACATAGTTTGAAACAATATCCAGGAAAGATATTTCCATACATCATTTTTTTTATGTTCTATTCACTCAATTCACCAGGACACCCCTCTGAGCCAGGCAGGACACATGGTGTGTCTTCTACAGCTGAGGAAAGAAGCAGTGATGTGGCTAAGCTCCAGCACCCATTCTTAACAGGAAGATTGCAGCAGCCACTCTGAAATGAAGGCCTTTTTTCTGGAAGAAATCAACTCTGCATGCTGGGCCACCACCCTCATTTCTTCTGGAGAGCAACCGTTCTGCGGGAGACTGTTTTTCCCAAACTGGCATATTTCTGTTTGTCCTTTCTGTAATGGAAGAGAGTTATTACAGAGGAAATGTGGTATTCAAGTTTCTTTATTTTTGATATACCGTCTATCAAAACAAGTGTCTAAACGGTGTACAATATAATGAGATTAAAAAAGAAATAAAAAAGGTGAATGAAAGCAATATCTTATCAAATATTAAAAATACTAGACGAGTTCACATTGACGTACATGGAACAAAAGAGAAGTAGGGGGGGAAGTTTTTAAATACATCAAAGTAAAATTAATAAAAAAGGGAGGTAAATGGAGAATGGTGATACATTAGGGAAGGGATTGCTTCAAGAGAAGCGTTTTGGTGTTTCAAGGCTTCACGAGAAGCGAGGGCTGGTACTAAAGAGGCATCTTTAAAGAGAAAAGTTTTAAGTTTAGCTTTAAATTTTTCAAGAAAGATCACAATCTCCAAAAAAAAATGTCAACGAAACTTAAAAGACACAGACCAAAAAGGCAGAAAAAAGTCAAGGGTTCTGAGAGTGGTTCACTAAAAATAGACAACTTGTGAGGTTTAACACAAATGTGAATTATTAAGATTACTTAAATTTGTAAGTGAAAGGGGGTATCCTCAGCGTGAGAGGTCAGCGAAAGGAGAAAATCTCCAGCGCTTTACACAACTGAGCAAGGTTAAACAAACCTCTGCCTGCACACCATCATAGGATACCTCCCGTGTCCAGGGAGTTTTTCCATCTCAAAAGGTAATTTGGAGAGAAGACAAAGATCTCCAATTTTGAGGAGGTAGAGGGAAGCAATTCCACACCAAAACAAAAAGACTGGAAGGAAATTATGAGGAAAAGAACCTCCCTGCAATTTTGCTATATCTGAATACAAATTTTATGCAGAATTTTACTGAACATCAACACTGCTGTATTTCTTTAAGCTTCCACCCCCAGTTAGTTCAAAACACAGCAATGTGCCTGATAGCTAACAGAAAAAGATTGGATCGCATTACTCTAATATTGAAAGTCTTGCATTGGCTGCATATGTCTTCCAGGATTACTTTCTGCATTGGTATACCAAAATATCTTTCGGATAGGTTGGTTAAACAAGAACATTTTTGACCTTTGCGCTCCTCACAGTGCCATATGTTGCAACTACTATCTTTGAAAACAGTGAGATTGACATCTACAAGAAACGGGACTTTTTACTATAGGGAATCATCTTTCTGGAACTCCATGCCTTATGCTCTCAGCGGGTTAACTGGATCTTTGGATTTCACAAGATCTTAAAAATCTGGGATTTTTGAAAATGCTTTTGATGGTTTTTCTGTTTTATATTTTGCTTTGTTTAATTATAATGTGTATACTGTTCGATCGCATATCACTTTTATTGTAACATGCTTTAAAACTTTAATGTACTAAGCGATATAGCAAATTAATAAATCCAATCCATTCCAATTTCTTAGGCTACTTTCTATAGCTACTGTAGCAAGAGACTCAAAATGACGTTACAAATGGGGTGACCTGGGATATCGCATATTCTACTTAAACCAATCAGAAACCTTGATATGAAATGTCACTTGTCTGCTACAATGGAAGAGGCACAGTAAAACTATTTCAAATTTTTATTTTTACACTAACTTCTTGCAATTGGTATGCTAGGAAAAACTGAAAAAAATTTTGGCAAGATTTCCGATTTACCTAAACAACCGCCTCATCCAAACTACCTCTACCAGGCATAGAAAAACACCCCCCCATTCACTTACCCCCCAATCAAAGAAGTAAAATGGAAAAAACTATTCGACAGCCTACTAGCCACTCAAGCAGCAAAAATAGATAACCAAATCTCCAACCTATTGATAATAACCCCAGACTACAAGATGTTCAGAAAGGAAATAAAAACTATACTCTTCAAGAAATCCCTGAATAAAGCTTAATACCACGAATACCTCCTTCTTACCTTCCCCTCCCTAGCCCCTGATCCTACTTAACCCTCTCTTGGAAACGATCTCTGATCTAACTTTGTAACCCCTCTTCCATAACTCTTTTTGTAATCCGCTTTGAACCGAAAGGTAATGGCGGAATAGAAATCTGTAATGTAAAAGAAAAAGTAGAATGGAGAGAAATTATTTTCTAACAAACCAACAGTGGAGATGTTCAAAGCTCCTGGTGTACAACTTTATTTCAAAACTCTGCCTAAGAGTGCAATGGCTCGACACGCACGTGTTTTGGCCTCAGAAGCCTACAACTTGCTGTTAACTTTCATTACTATGTAGAATAGCACAAATCATGCGAAAAAGCAATACACTTGTGATAAACTTTCACTACTATGCAGAGCAACACATATCACGAGCAACCAATATATGAGAAACACACTTCCTGGATGAAGATTTTGTGAATACCATCGAACTGATAAAATAGGCTGCTGAGGCCGAAACATGTATATGTCGAGCCATCAAACTCTTAGGCACAGTTTTAAAACAAAGTTGTACACCAAGAATTTTGAACATCTCCACTGTTGGTTTGTTCGTGTTTGTAGTTGTGGAGATTTTTCTCCCCGTTTTGTTTGAGAAATTATTTTCTACATACCGGCTCATTTTCACCCTGTTCCTGCATCCTTGCCCTCCTTCCCAGTGGCTAGAATGGGAGCCCTTGGTCAGCATATTGCCACAGGCAACACATGGCTTACCATTACTGTATGACTGGAAAAAAAGAGAAGTAAAACCAAGAGCTTAATTTATAAATAATCAAAACATGCTCATATCTAGATAGCCCAGTCATGGCATTTTGTATGACCTTGAGCCTTTCACTCTAAATTCTACTGAGACAGTATGTTTGAATTTTTAGATTATTTAGAACTCTTTTAAATTCAAAACACCACAGAGGAACTGAAGGGTGAGAGGCTTATGAACCAAGAAATCACAGGGCCTCATATAATGCACAGTTATTCCAGGTCCCGATCAAAATGTTCCCACCTTCAGTCATTGGACTCTCAACCCTCAAAAATTTTAAACTCATACAACGAAAAAAAACTTCAAGTGAATTGCAACTAAATAGTTCTTATCAACTTATATAAAGTTCGCCTATCTCAAAATAACAGTAAATATGATCAGAAGCTGGGCGACCACTTTGTCCATCAGTAGTCGCCCAGCTTTTTTCGCCACCTACGTTCTAAATTCCACAACTCACGTTTAGCAATACGAATATCATTAGAAAACTATGGTGCCCCATGCCTATGGCACACAATTTTCTGTTTCATCCAGCCTGGAGGACAGCGATGAATACCAACACTCCACAACATTCACAGTATCAAACTGTTCAAGAGCCATTTCGCTTTCGGCTGCTTCATATCTACCTCTTCTCTCAGCGCAAAAGAGATGGTCTCCTTAAATTGCAGGGAATTGTAGGTACAAGTCCAAGATAATTTCTGTCTGAGATTGTCTGTTTAAAATTTACTGCACCTTACGCTACAGGCTAAATTGAATTTAATATAAATATTCAGTACAGCCCTAGTAAAAGATGACTTTTTTTTTTTTACATTCTCATAAGCTATAATGACCACAAGCAAACAATGAAAAATATTTACAATTCAAATGAAGTTCAACAATAAAATGCCTTTAATGATTACCTGCTCTTTAGCACAATAGCCACATATCATCCTTGAGGCCAACTCCATATCGTGATTTTGGCCCTCGTTGTGGCAAATATCACACGGGTAAGCTTTCCCACAGCAGGGAAACCTACAGAAAAGTTTCAAGAACTAAGAACTAGATTTGACAGCTAAGACTTACTAGCAGCACATTTTAATATTGTCACATTTTAACCAGATTGGAATTGAAGTAATTTTTTTTTTTTTTTTAAACCAACAAATCCTTCCTGCTCCTTTGTAACCTGGGTTGGGATGTCG
Organism: Geotrypetes seraphini; assembly: GCF_902459505.1. Taxonomy (NCBI): domain Eukaryota; kingdom Metazoa; phylum Chordata; class Amphibia; order Gymnophiona; family Dermophiidae; genus Geotrypetes; species Geotrypetes seraphini. The sequence goes on along the minus strand of NC_047097.1, from coordinate 56,838,933 downwards.
ATACCACAAGCCCTTGATTCTTAACTATCCAGGGACTTTTTCCCCTGTTTTATCTCATCATTCACCCCCTTCAATGTATCTTAGTAGGGTTAGGGCAGGGATAGTCCCTTCAATTACTGGCCTGAATTTGGCCGTAAAATTTCCAAGGCTCAGCGAGAACTGTGCATATATAAAATTGGCTAAATCTTACTACTTCAATTTTCAGCCAGTTCAAAGAAAATCTGTTGAGTGGTGGAGTGGCCTAATGCTTAGCACGGTGGCCTGAGCTCCAGGTTCGATACCACTCCAGCTCCTTGTTACTCTGGATAAGTCCCAGGTACAAAATGAGTACCTGTATATAATATGTAAACCGCTTTGATTCTAATCACAGAAAGGTGGTATATCAAATCCCCCTTTCCCAACATATGCACATTAGTTGAAGTAATAAAAGGTGTTCCCAGAAGTACAACTTGGTAAGGAGACAAAACTATGTGTGTCCATTGACTTTTCCAAAATATATGTATCCCCCCTATTTTATCAAGACGTATAACGTTTTTTTTAAATCGCAGAAGCTCTGATGCTAATAGAATTCCTATGAGTGTCGGAGCTTTTACTGCAGTGGCTTGCGATAAAAACCCCTAACAAGGCTTGATAAAGGGGGGGGGGAGGATAATGTTTGGTATATGTGCACACGTTTTATGACAAAAGCAGATAATTAAGCACAACATATATGTTCAAAAATGGGTCAGATTTGTTTGGGCTAAAATTAAACAAAACAAAAACCTGAGCATGATAGTTAGGAAGCCTACAGAAAATATTCCTGTTAAGTTTAGACCAGGACGCTCTATTCACTTGAATCGTTAAAATCAGGCATAATCCAATTTGATGCCTGGGAGGCGTTAGAGAAATAATAGGATATAGAGACTGTGAAAAAAAAAAAATCTTTGAAATTCTAGCACAAGTTTCAAGTTTATTAACTTTTAATATACCGACCATCAACAAGTATCTGGCCAGTTAACAATAAAATATTTAAAAAGAAAGAAAAATAATAGATATTTAAAAATGATGAAAGTGAACATCAAAGACATTAACTGGACAGACTTGAATGTGAGGGTAAAAAGGGAAAGGAGGGGAAAAGTTACATATTTTGAGAAGAGAAGGTGAAAGTGGGAGAAGGGTAAAACATATTGGGTGGGGTCGCATTTTTAAAGCAGTTGGTTGAGTAAGAGAGGAACAGAAAACAAGATGGGGCAAGAGATTACATATCGATTACCTGATTTTGTCCATGTCTTATTAAAGAAATGACAATTTTGCATGAAGTAAAACTTCATAGTTTATAAATCTTTTCTTTTGGCTAAGTCTTAATAAAAAAATTGTCATTTATAGTTAGAGAGACATATGATGAAGAAACTTTTATTTTACTTTTGTGATTATGATAAGCATACCGAGGGCCTCAAAATAGTACCTGGCAGGCCGCATGTGGCCCCTGGGCCACGAGTTTGAGACCACTGATCTAGCTCCACACAATCCAGCATGGTGACATGTGTTTTCCAATATACCACTCAGCCCATTCATACAAAGGTTCCTTGCTGAAGGACATCCCCTTTCATCAGTCCAAATCCTTGTGTAAAGGATTGATTTTTATTCTATTTAAGTGGCTTGGTTGATGCATCAATGATTGGTGCTTCCAATGATGCGTAGTTCAGCTGAAACATTTCCACTTGGAAGGGCTATGGCCCGCCAGGTACTATTTTGAGGCCCTCGGTATGTTTATTATAATCACAAAAGTAAAATAAAACAGTTTCTTGATCATATGTCTCTTTAGTTATAAATTACAATATTATTATTAAGACTTAGCCAAAAAGAAAGATTTATAAAATACAAAAAGTTTTACCTCATGCAAAATTGTCATTTCTTTAATAAGACATTAACTATTTTTTTCTGAGGCCCTCCAAGTACCAACAAATCCAAAATGTGGCCCTGCAAAGGGTTTGCGTTTGAGACCACTGATTTAAAGTAACTTCTACCTGATCCTGGGCTGATCTCCTGGGGATCTTAGGACTCCTAGGTTCCTTACAACCCTGTTTCATCCCCCACTGTCTCTGCCGACACCCCTTAGGTATCACAGCTATTACGTGACACCAACCTTCCATGTTAAAACTCATATGGTTACCTGCTAGATTTGATCACTGCTATGCTGAATAGAATCAACTGGAAAACACAGCATCTTACCTGAGCCAGCGACAGCTCTTCTTATAATGTTTGCAGGTACCATGTTCAGGAAGGGGCTTTCCAAACTGAATAGCAGGGTCTCTCACCAACTTTTTTGGCTTCACCAGGGCTTTACCTCCTAAAATATTAAGAAATTCTCCTAAATAGGTCTAGCAGCACAGGTTTAATAGTTATTTCACTTGTCTAGTGCTGGCCAAGAGTGTTATATCATGATTCAAAGGACTTGCACCTGAACATCCAAAGTCCAGGACCCTAACACCTCTCACCTCCCTCCACTCATCCACCTTTCAACTACCATTAGTAAAACAAATATACAATGGGATACCTGTCAAAAATCCTGGAACTGGGGGTTTTTTTTTGTAAAATTTCACTTGTGCCTATTCTTTGCTTCTGGGATTTGAGGAGGGGATTCCTCCCATTCTGTCTCTGCTCTTTAAGACTGAGTACCCTAGAACTCATGCCCGCCCTCAGTGGCATACTGAGGGTGAGAAGGCAGCTGGGGCAATGGCACTCCTCTCCCACCCCACCTCTACATGCTCCTTTCCCGCCCCCTCCTGCCATGTGCCCGCTGCTTCCCTTGCCCTGTACCTCTGTGATGTTCCTGGCACGAGAAGCAACCCCCAAGCTGCTGTAATGCCAGCTCTTCTTCTGACGTCACTTTCTAGGCGTGGGTCCAGGAAGCGACGTCAGAGGAAGAGCCAATGCTGGCGTGACAGCAGGTTGGGGATTGCTGTTCGCGCCGGGAACGCTACAGAGGTACGGGGGGAAAGGAAGCAGTGCACACGCAACAGTGGGAGGGAAAAGAGCGGAGGGGGGGGCGAGTGAAGGACAGGTGCTGGCGCCATCACCAAGACAGCGCCCGGGGCGACCTGCTCTCCCCCACCCACTCTCTTGTCTTCTCCCAGAATGAGGCCCACATCCGATCCTCTGTCTCCTCCTGCAATCAGGGCAAATGTTATTCATGCTGTTGTCTCGCGAAAAAATTTATGCAGGAACCCCAAAGCTCACCAGTAGGCTGCATCATAAGGCAGTTGTCCCTGGGCCCCAATACTCAAGGGCTCTCGACAGCTGTACCATGCAACCACAAATCAACAAAACAATACAGAAATCATTTGCGGTTATTGCGAAACTTAAGGCAAATCTGAAAATTCCAGCTCATGGTCCAATCCCTAGTCCTAGGACTTATAGACTACTGCAACATCCTCTATCTCCTCTGCCCCACAGTCATGATAAAACAACTACAAACAGTACAAAACACAGCCCTGAGACTGATCTATTCGCTGAAGAAATACGACCACATCACAGCCGTATACCTCGACTCACACTGGCTCCCAATTCAAGCAAGAATACGATTCAAATTTTACTGTCTACTATTTAAAGCCATGAATGGAGACAGCCCAGCCTACTTGAACAACCGCCTTATCCGAACTACCACAATCAGGTAAAGGAGAACCCAGACACCATTCACGCTTCCCCTAGAGGCGTCAAACGCAAAAAAATGTACAATGGCCTACTGGCCACGCAGGCAGCAAAACTAGACCACCAACTATCCAATCTACTGATCACGACACCAGACTACAAAACTTTCAGAAAAGAAATAAAAACCCTGCTATTCAAGAAATCCATCAAGACAAACTAATACCGCAGGAAGCATTTCAATCCCCCAAAGTAACTCACTCTACTCTGTAACACTTCTAGAAATGGCCACATAACAGTAATCCGCCTTGAACCGCAAGATAACGGTGGAATAAAAGTCACTAACGTAATGTAATGCAGAGCTTATTTGCATCTTCTCTAACACCAGCCCTGCCCAGAATGAGGGTCAAAGGCCTGTGCCCGCCCTCCTTCTTCTCCTATAATGAAGGTCAAAGGCCTGCATCCACTCCTGTCTTCCTCTAGGTCAGAGTCCTCTGAATCACTGCTAACCCCATTACAAAGAAGCCTGAGCACAGCTGTGCAATGGCCACTGTTGTAACAGCTGCTGTAAAACCCCCAAATATGATGTTCTGTTCATTTTTAGACTATGTGCTCCTTCACTATTCATCAGCAAACTACGTTTTTTGCTCTGTCCAAAATCATCTCAATCATTAGGGAGAGGAGGAGATAGTGGATGCTGTAGATGGGCAGACTGGATGGGCCATTTGGCCTTTAACTGCCATTGTGTTTCTATGCCAGAGAGGGGGCAACAAGAAGCACCGTTTAAACAGGAACACCCACCGGACAGGGTAAGTTTTGCATTAAGAAATAACGCGAAACCTTTTGGGAAGCCCTTTTGGAAGGCACAGTGGTACAACTGATATTGGATGTGCCCTGAGCGTTTAGGGGGACTCCTAGGGGGCATCGTCTCTTCTGTCGTAAGGTGTGTCTCCTGGTCCGCAAATGCATCTTGCAGTCTTGGACTTCCTCAAAGCCACCATCCTTTTGGAAGTGGAGAAATCAGCTTCATGTTCTGGTTACCTGGGAAGCAAGAACGGTGGAAGGCAATCCAGGCAGACAGAAATTTTTTTTGCTTATCTGGGATGCCTACTTGCAGTCTCTGTCCCCCTAAGGATGCAGTTTACTTCTGAATATGTTGAAACTGAATCTATATTGAACTGTAATATGTGTGTGTGTGTGTGGGGGGGGGGTGGTTCTCTCAAAGTTGGTTACATGGAGAACTACTTTAGGGAGGATGGGCTATGTTTGGGGACCATAAGGATCCTGGTTTATGAACCTGTTGACTATGGGATCTGTTGGGTTACCTCCAGGGTGGTTCCAGAGGGGGTGGAAGAGTGGGTTACATGGAGGTGGGGAACGTTATATATAAAACTTTGATGACTGGAATATTCTTTGTTACTTTTCAATTGGATTGGATATGGCTGTGTGTACTGCTTTGATTTTCCTGCTGTGTGGTGTTCCTTTAAACATAGAATATGACGGCAGAAAAGGGCCTTTGGCCCAATAAGTCTGCCCACTCAAATAACCCTCCCCCCTAAGTTCTTCTTTGAAGTGAACCCTCATGTTGATCCCATTTGTTCTTAAAGTCAGTCATGTTATTGGCCTCAACTACCTGAAGTGGAAGATCATTCCAACGGTCAACCACCCTTTCGGTGAAGAAGTACTTCCTAGTGTCACCATGAATTCTCCCGCCCCTGATTTTTAGCGGATACCCTCTTGTCGCCCTAGGTCCTGTAAGGAAAAAGATGTTTTCTTCCACCTCAATATGGCCAGTAACATATTTGATTGTCTCTATCATGTCACCCCTCTCTCTGCGTTCCTTGAGAGAGTATAGCTGCAACTTACCTAGACTTTCTTCATATGGGACATCCTTGAATCCTGTGGCCAACCGTTGAACCGATTCTATTCTCAGCACATCCTTGTTTGAACTTACAACTACTACTATTAATTATTTCTATAGTGCTACCAGACGTACGCAGCGCTGTACAGAGTCACAAAGAGTAAGAAAACAGTCCCTGCTCGAAAGAGCTTACAATCTAAACAGGCAAGACAAACAAGAACTTAAGAAATAAAGCATGAATAATTTCAGAGAACACTCTGGAAAAGTTTCATGAACAAGGCGTTGTAACCACACATTGCTCTGTTTTGTCTTAGAACAGAAAAAAGAATTAAAATGAAGCATTATATTATAAGGAATTAAAGGAAAGTGAAAGATTAGAAGAAAGAAACAAAACAGAAAAGCAGGCACAGTAGACTGTGCGGGGGCAATACTCTCCAGTGAAGGTAAGGGACAGAGAAAGATATCACCACTATTGCAAGGACTCCTGGCTGGCTAAACAGCACAGCTGAGGGACCTTGGATGACATATTCCTCTTTTCCCAGGTCTAGCAACATAATTGAGTTACTCAGGCATGCCATCTGGAATGAGGGATTAAAATAAAGGAAACATGAGGAGAAAAATAAATAGTCTAGATGTTTTTTTACAAATGTAACACTACTGCTTTAAAATTCCCTGCTATGCACAGAAGCACACTGTCCTCTGCATGGTTGGCTCCTTCCTAACTTCTGGATTATGCTGCCATCTAGTGGCAGTCTGCCAATCTAAAACTTCAAAAGAATCAGACAAGCTTGAAGAATTACAACGGAAAAGGTTGGGGATTGTGAAAATGGATGATTCTTCCTCTACTGATGGGTTTTATTCTATTTACTAGTAGTTGAGGTTCACCACAGAGACACTTCTGCCTTCTTTGTACTTACTTTTACTACTGTCACCCTCTCCCTCCCAGAGGGTAAATTTTATCAAACCATTTTCATGTGTAAAAGGCTGATTTATGCAGATAAATGGCCTTGTGTATTTTCCAGTGGGTGTGTAGAGGGATGAGGTTTGGCTGAGTATGGACAGAGGGCAACCACACAGTAGCACAAACTTTCTTTTTTCGGTTGAAACCAAACCTGCAGCCAAAATTTGTTGCTTGGGTTTGGCCAAAATTGAAGCTGAAACCAAAATTGGCCCTACCCCCAAATCACAGCAGTCTCTACTCCCTCCCCTAAACAAAGGTAGCCATCACTCCCTCTTCCCTGGACCCACCCTTAGGCCTTGATCAGGCACCAAATGCCATACAATGCTCCAGTAACACTTTCCTTCAAATAGTTTTAAAACTTTTTCTTATAGAATCCCAGCCACAGGAAGCCACTGCAGCACATGTCCTAGTTGTGCTCTTGATCAAGTTTTAAAAAAGTAGTGAAGCTGCTAACTGTATTAATTTTTTTTTCCATAAAAAAGTAAAAGCAGAACATTTTTGTGAACATCTTAAGAGTTACAATTATATTAACCTCCATACCACCTTCCCCTGACAGAATTGGCAAAACTACTCCTTTTTTTATTTTGGATGACCTCACCTGCCTTCAGTTGCAAATTCCTCCGGCGGGATGCCAGGCTCCGTGAACGTCAACCATGCAGTGCCAGATGATTGGGTTGGTCCACAGTTTCAAGTCTTGTGAGACCAACCAAAACTTCTAGCGCTGCGCAACTCAAGCTCGCGGTTAGAGGGAAGCAGATTCTGTGGGCCATAAAAATGAAGTCAGCGGGCCTGCATTATACAATGCAATACAAGATTCAATAAAAATTCTACCTGTATTTCTTCTAGAATAATCTTCTATTTTCTGGAACCGTGTGGTTTCCACACAGATGTTGAGCTTGGTGTGACAGTGCAAACAGTTCATGTCTTTGTTCTGGCCATACGAGAGGTTCTGTAAAGTATCGAGAGATGTAAATGAAAATCTAGCCAGCAAATGCAGGTCAATAAAGCTGGCACCCTCCACCCTCATCCCAACCAACCCCACACACTTTACAAGCGATTCTCTACTTCATCATCAAAAATCACAAAGACTAGGGGATACTTGAAGTTACAGGGAAATACTTTAAAAAAACAATAGAAGGAAATATTTTTTCACTCAGGGAATAGTTAAGCAACATATTGCCAGAGGATGTGGTAAGGGCGGTTAACATAGCTGGGTTTATAAAAGGTTTGGACAAGTTCCTGGAGGAAAAGTCTGTTCTCTGCTATCGAGACAGACATGGGGAAAGTCACTGCTTGCCCTGGATCGGTGGCATGGAATTCTGCTACTATTTGGGTTTTTGCCAGGTACTTGTGACCTGGATTGGCCAATGTGAAGAAGGGATACTGGGCTAACAGACCAATGGTCTGATCCAGTAAAGCTATTCTTATGTTCTTATGTATTTACCTGCACAGGCCCCTCTTGTGAGCATGTCAGACAGCTCACCACAAACACACTGTCCTGAAGAACCAGGTCCATGGGTGTGGCCCCCTGAAGGTCCAAATGGCCTAGGACTGCAGTGTACTGGTGTAGCAAATTAGGATGAAATGTACCACTGATCCGGGAACTGCACTTCTCGCACTGAGCTGAACATGGGTGCTTACTTGCCATGCTCAGATCAGCAGTCACTTTGCATCTGTCAGGAAAGATTGATGATAAAAATTTTTTAAAAATGCATGCATGTCACAGCAAAACCTTCCTGACTCATGCCCCGACAAACTTCTTATCTGATCCTTTTCTATGACCTCTTCATGCCCCCCCTCCCCCCCCAAAAAGAGATTAGGTTCTTAGCTTGCTAATATTTTCTCTAGTAGATAGGTGTGTCAATCTCAATGGTGGGATATTCTCCCCATGCTCGTGAGCTGTGCAGAAGGAATCCACTCCAGGTTTTTAACTCCTCCTTCTACCAAGGGCTCTGCTGCCCCCTTCAGATTGTACCAAAGCAGGCAATAGCCCTACATAGATACACATACAGCGCTGTTCTGCTTTGAAAGTACAACAAACATGTTAAACATTGTAATGGAACAATCCAAACTTCAGAATAACCATCAGAAACATTTATGGAATTCAAACATTCCCCAATGTGCTCTAGCAATACATTAATCTTTATACCCTTGAGGGCTGACTGACAACAAAATCTCAGTTTTGACTTGAACTGTCTGAGAGAGGAGGCCGGCAGAGAAATAAATGACAGGGCAGGCCTCCAGAATGACACATCTATCTACTAGAAAAGATATTAACAAGATAAGAACATAGGCCTGGAAGCACTAAACATAATCGCTAATACTGACTGGATCACTGTTGGCCGATTCTCTGGCCGATTGTGGAAGAGCGATCGATGTACCAAAAAGATTGCAAACAAATGGTTTGCGTGGAGGTTTGTCATAATCTCCGTCTCTCTCATCCGATTGATTGGTGCGAGAGTGACCCTCACACATGTGCAAAGCCAGCAAAAGAAAGCCCGAGCAGCTGAGAGGCAGGGGAAGCCCCAAAAGCAGAATCCTGCCATTCAGCTGTTTGGGGCAGTAAACTTTTTTTTTTCTTTTTAATGGACAGATGTTATGCATGTGTTTCACTTGCACAATATCTGCCCCATAAAAAAAAAGAAAGAATAAAAAGCTGTCCCTGACATCCCAGCACTGGGAACCCCCGAGGGATGTACCCCATTATTAAATTGCTCTCACTTCTCCCCAAGTAACTTTTCATATCCTCACCTGTTGCACTGCAGTGACACAGTTATCTTCCGGGCCTCCAATGTACCGATTCCTTCGCTCATCCGTAAATCAATGAATCTAATTTCAGTTCCTTTAAACCGCACAGAAATAGAATCTTCTCTTCCAGGAGGGACGCTGGCAGCAGTCTCGTTTTTGCCAGGTGGCACATCAGGCCCCAATTCCTCCTCTTCGCAGCTAGTCCAACTATCTGAATCCCCCTCTTCATCACAGATCTCAGACTCTGCTGCAACCACCTCGCCCTCTGTTTGATGATCAGCACTGCTGGTATCGGTGGGCTCAGCTGACTTAGCTGCCTGAAGCTGCTGGTAGGGGACAAATTGAATCCCAGCCTTTTCAGCCTCAATGTCCCTTTTCAGCTGTAGAGATAAAAAGCCTTGTTAATGAAAACAGCTAATTGGAAAAATTTAAAACTTTAGGAAAAAAATGCATACACAAAGTTTAGTCACATTTAAGCTTTTTGCCAAATATTTACCTGAAGCAGTTATATTTTACGACGTAAATAATTTTGTTAGTATTGTACTTTATAAAATAATTACAGAACTCATAACACCACCCAGGAATAGGAGCACTATCAGCATGACCTACCACCTGTTAAAGGTAGAGAAAAATACTGGATTGTTCCAAGAAGCATCTCAGCCGGTGATGTCCCTGGCATAATTTAGTTTTATCTCAACCTGCTGGTAGGAAGTGATAACACCCATTTGTGCAGAACGGTGTTGTTGACATTTAAAAAAAAGTGTGCCTCATTAAAAGGGGGGAGTGTATGGCACAGTGGTTAAAGCCACAGCCTCAGCATCCTGAGGTCAGGGGTTCAAACCCACACTGCTCCTTGTACCCCTGGGCAAGTCACTTAATTCCCTTCATTGCCCCATGTACATTAGATAGATTTTGAGCCCACCAGGACAGACAAGGAAAAATGTTTGAGTACCTGAGTAAATTCATATAAACCATTCTGAGCTCCCCTGGGAGAACAGTATAGAAAGTTGAATAAATAAATAAAAACTCTCTCTCTCTCATATACTTCATAGATCCTATCTTTTATGACCTTTTTAAAGCACACCTTCTAATGATCCAGCCACAATAAAATCTGACCAATACATCAATTGTATAACACATTGAGGAAAAAGTAATATAAAAATGGTTATAGACGGCCTGTTTTAGCTTGGCCAGCTCCCAGCCTGGCTTGATACCGAAATCATGCTCATTAGGTACTCATGAAGGGGGCTGATCTTTCTTTTGAAAAATGGTCATATAATAATAATAATAATAATAACTTTATTCTTATATACCGCCAACAATCTTGCGACTTCTAGGCGGTTTACAGCAAAGAATATTGCAATGTACATCTGATAGTAACAGCATTAATGATAATAACAACAGTTATGTATTGTGGGGTCGTGAAGTACCTTGTGGTTTGCACAGGGTTGTAAGTTAGTGATTGGGGTTAACAGTTTACAAGAACAGATTTGGGGAGTGATTGCGAAGGGGGTTATTGTCCTTGTTGTTCTCTGAAATGTCATTTTATGTCTGTGGAATGTTTGGAGGGGTTTTTGCCAGGACCTGGATTATGCACCGTGAAGACAGGATACTGGGCTAGATGGGCCATTGGTCTGACTCAGTAAGGCTATTCTTATGTCTTGCTGCCTTCCTTTCACAGGACCAAAATATTCTTTTCTCTGAGTTTCTGACCAATTCTTACTTTAAATGCTAGTGTCTCTTGCCAGTCATACCCCCTCTATGAAAAGTTTTTCACTTTGCTGATGTTTCTTACCAGTCGTGCCCCCTCTGTGAAAAGCTTCTCCATGTTGCGATCTAGCCAGCGCAGAAAAGGACGGAAGAGGAGCTCTACCTTCCCCACGAGTTCATTGGTTGCATATTTTGCCTGCAGCCACATCTCTGAAGCTTGGCATATGTGCCTGTTAACAAGAGGAAAAACAACCTAAGTAAAAGTCATGCAGTTCCAAAAACAAATACCTCTGTACAGCTCCAGGAGCCACGTTGGTCCAGGAGAAAAGTAGATCCTTTGTAGGTAACTCATTCTATTGGGTCAACGGAACAATACTCCTAAACTCATACAATACTGGTGTTTTCAAACCTCACTATTTTAATTGCCTTGACCCAGGGCCAAAGCGACCTATGTGTGGGCAGTGTGGCTGCACAGGGCACAAGGAAGGCAGGGGCTCCAAAATTGTGTCTTGTCCATTGCCTTCTCTGCTTGGCTGTGATGCAGGATAGGATAGGAGCTCTAGGGGGCATATGCATGGGATGCATTTCTGGCTCAGGACAGTCCTGCTGTGACCACAGTCTTTGGCGGGGGGGGGGGGGGGGGGTCACGGGTCGGCAGGGGGGGGGGAGGATGGATCGCGGCAGGGGAGATGAGCCATCTCTCCTGCCGCGATCATTGCTGTAGGGGGGTAGGCAGGTTGCTGGGGCCACTGAGCCACGATCAGCTCAGCGGCCCCTTTTTCGGCACTTATACCTGTTTTGACATGTAAGTGCCGACTTGGCAACCTGTCAAATGTTTTGGTTATACCTGCTGCACACCTAGGTCTAGGTCGGCCCACCTTCCGCCCACCGCACGCCCTTTCCCCTCCTCTAAAATCGCCTTTTTCTCTCTGTGCGTTTAGAGGCAGGGGAAAGGCCTTAGCTGGTTTTAGATATGTCTAAAACCAGCTTTGATTATGGGTACTTGGACGATCAGGCTTTTTGATCGTCCAAGTAGCCATTTAGGCCACTTTTTAGACGTTTTTTTCTTTTGATTATGAGCCCCATACTGACATCCACATTTTTTAGGGCTTTACAAGAAGATCCATCATTTTCCAGCAGGTGTAATGCAGGAGGCATTTTGTTCCATCCCTTTTGGACAAATTCCTAGAGGAAAAGTCCATTAAAATATTATTAGCTAAGTATACGTATCCTTTGAAATGAGCTGTGAAAAGTGTGATCTACTTTTTTGGGATTCGCTGGATATTTGTGGCCTTCACTGGCTACCATCAGAGATGGGATTCTGGGCTCGACTGACCCTTCTCCAACTTTGCTTATGCTACCATTCTATAATGGAATCAGGGTGCCCAAATGCCATTATAGAATAGGCTCTCATCACATGACATAAGGAGGTGCTCTCATAATATTTACCTGCCCATAACAGATGGCAAGTCTTGGTCCTCAGGTATGCTCAGAGAAAACACCTGCGAGCGAGAAACAAATCATTCCATCAGTTTCCAGTCCTTGAGACCTGTTTCCCATTTCGCTGCTAACCCAAAAGAGTCCATCAAAACGGCAAACAGAACTACAGTATTCTGCTTTCTGAGCCCCACTGCGACCCTGTAACTATTCAAAGTGCACGCCTTCCAGAGACCAGTCCGCGCAGGGATTTTCAGAGCTATGCCTGGGTCTCTGACACTTGGCTCCCCTGTAACTCTCAGGGAGCTTTTCCCAGATGGCAGTCCTTGGAGAACAAGTTCAAGAGGAGGGTCACAGCACCCAGTCAAGGGAAGCTGAGAGTATAACCCCAGAAATACAGAGGATGCATACAATAGCACTATAGGGTAATTTTGTAAAGGAATTCTGGAAATATGTATATACAAGCATATCCAACACGCCTCTTACAAAATTATTCCTCCCTCCCTTACGTGGATGTATGGTATTTATTTATTTAATTTTCTATACCGTTCTCCCAGGTGAGCTCAGAACGGTTTACATGAATTTATTCAGGTACTCAAGCATTTTTCCCCGTCTGTCCCAGCAGGCTCACAGTCTATCTAATGTACCTAGGGCAATGAGGAGATTAGGTGACTTGCCCAGGGTCACAAGGAGCAGCGTGGGTTTGAACCCACAACCTCAGGGTGCTGAGGCTTTTTGCTTTTAGCCACTGCGCCATACTCTCCCCTTAGGCAGTATAACAAATTTTAATAAAACTTGAACTTTATTAATACGTGCAGAACTGTAGAGGGAACCAAACAGCCCAGTGAAGCACCACAGAGGCAGAGTGAAAAATCCGGAGTAGACTCCCTCTGCAACCCTACTGTCTAGAACAAACATGGGCAAACCACGGCCTGTGGGCCATATCTAGCTTGTTTAGTTTTTTAATCTGGCCCGCCAATCATCCAAACTTTGTCAAACCTCACCGTGTTTTGGGGGAGAAGTTTAAGCAGAAACATGAAGTATATGCCTACTTATATATTTCAGCTACGTATCTTTACTGTATGCACAATCTTACAGGTTTTGTGCTGGCACTTTATAAAGACACATTAATGTTTATTTGTCTTTACAGACTAGGTTTACAAAAGATGCCTACTTAGCCTCCAGACCTAGGTGGCAAGTTATAAAAATTACCCTCCACATGCAAAGAGAGGAGCTTCTCAATTCACTGTACCACAGGTCAGCGACAGTAAACTGCTATTGTAACTAAGCAGTGAAAGATGGTGTCTGTGGAAAATTTAATGCAAGAGCCCCCAAACCATAACTCAGAATCTGCCACCGAAAGAAGCAAAGACAGCCCATGTTTATCAACGTTAGACTGTCACAAAGAAAGTCTCTTGAGTGTATGGCGTAGTGGTTAGAGCTATAGCCTCAGCACCCTGAGGCTGTGGGTTCAAATCCCATGCTGCTCCTTGTGACCCTGGGCAAGTCACTTAATCCCCCATTGCCCCAGGTACATTAGAAAGAGTGTAAGCCCACCGGGAAAGATAGAGAAAAATGCTTGAGTACCTGAATGTAAACCATTTAGGTTATATGTGGTATATAAATACTAAAAATAAATAAATACTTAATCAGGAGTAGCTACAGTATAAGAGCATGCTCAGACAGATACCTCTAAAGGGTAGCCATCAGGAAAGTTCACCATCACATCCATTTCTTTCAGGTCAAAGGGCTACAAAAGAAAGGAGAAAAGGGTTAAAGAAAAGCAAGACCAAAACTAAATGCGTTACTTCTGTCCGCGTCTCCAGTCTGACCCAAGTCCCACTGAATCACTTCTCAGGAATGGACCACCAGTGGACATGACCCGATACAAAGAGCAGTACAACAGGGCATGCTGTGCCCCAAGTGTGATCCTTTAAGTCAGAGCTTTCCAAACTGTGGGTCAGGACCAACAAAATGCATGGTTTTGGGGTTGTGACTTGGGTGGACTCTCTATAGGTGCATCGGTATCTGCACCTCCAGAGAGGAGGGGTGCCACACAATTTTATTTGGCTTCAATCATGGTGTCACGGCAAAAAGAAAGGCTGACAAGCTACCACCACTACTACTAATCATTTACTAGAAACAAAACTACAGTAAAACCTTGGATTGCAAGTAACTTGATTTGCAAGTGTTTTGTAAGACAAGCAAAACATTTTATTAAATTTTTACTTGATAAACAAGCAAGGTCTTGCAATACAAGCACATACAGAATACACACATCACAACTGAGCCGATGGTTCTTATCTCTCTGATGCTGGATTACGAGCATGCTCCTGGAACGTATTATGCTCATAATCCAAGGTACCACTGTATTTCTTAATGGTACGCAATTTCCGAAGAACAGAAAAACATAGGTCGTTTTCCCGCTTTACTAAAATTGCCTTAACGCACAAGGATTTATTTATTTGGATTTATTAACCGCCTTTATGAAGAGATTCACCGGAAGGCAGTGTACATAACGTACAATTCAACAAAAGAAAATGGAGAAAACAGAAAATTGTGGAGAGTTGATGTCCAAGCTGATGGCTTTATTGAAACAAACAAGTAATCCACATAAATACATCTAGGGCCGGACCCTCTAGAAACATATGGACCTTACACGGTCCGTGTTTCAACACTATTGTCTTCTTCAGGGGTCCCTGCTGGTCCTAAAAGTGAGCTTGTGGATTAAAACAAAGGGTCTCTTCCTTGAAAGCGACACGTTTGAAATAACAGAGTTATGCTCCAAGCATTTTCGAGCCTGGGACTTGGAGCAAGTACAAGTCAACATAAAACTTACAATTTTGTTAACAGCATAACAGTAGTAAGAACACCAAATATAAACAATGAGCGAGGTCAACTCAAAATCAGCAAACTGAAACTTAATAAGAGGACTACCATGAAACAGTTCCAAAAATATACCCATAACAGCACTGAAATTCAAATAAGAGAGATATAATACAATATCAGCATGATACTTATGAAACAGCTAATAGCTACACATCAGGACACTGAAATAACAGATATGACGCTAATGCTTATTCTGAAAGACAGGCAAGAGGGAAAGGAGAGATATTTCACAATCAGAAAAAACAGGCAACATCTCACCATTCCCACTTGCCTGTTTTTCTGTTTTATATTGACGTGAGTACTTGGTACTGCTTCCTGTGATGCTACTACTACTAATCACTAAAATAGCGCTGAAAGGCGTAACACA
The DNA here is from genome assembly GCF_902459505.1 of Geotrypetes seraphini. Classification (NCBI taxonomy): domain Eukaryota; kingdom Metazoa; phylum Chordata; class Amphibia; order Gymnophiona; family Dermophiidae; genus Geotrypetes; species Geotrypetes seraphini. The sequence goes on along the minus strand of NC_047097.1, from coordinate 56,823,333 downwards.
GCGCTGTACATTTTGACATTTATAGACGGTCCCTGCTTGGAAGAGCTTACAATCTAACTTGAACAGACTGACAAGACATAGAGGGTAGGGGATGCAGAACCTAAGGTGAGAGGAGTAGGAGTCAAAAGCACTCTCAAAGAGGTGGGCTTTTAAACAGGCCTTGAACACTACCAGAGACTGCCGTAGGGATTCAAGTAGCTTGTTCCAAGCATATGGTGCTAATGCTTTTCTACGATACAGCTTATCATACAGCCAAAGGGCCAAGTGCAGATATTAGGTGAGGAACAAGATGGGTGGTACAGAGTCCATTGAGATAAACAGATGGAAGGCTAAACTCAGGCAGGTTGTTTATACAATTAAATAAGACATAAGGACCTGATTTAGTTATAGTGTGTATAACAAGCTAGTCCTGGTGTAGAATGAGGGTATAGTCAATCACTCTATGTATTAGGCTTGGGTGAAGAGACAGGCTTTCACCTGCTTCCTGAAGTAGAGGTAGTAAATTCCAGGGCGTGGGGGCTACTCCTGAGAAGGCTCACTGGCAGGTATCACATCGTACAATTTCTTTTGATGAGGGTACAGACAGTGATGTTCTTATAGATGACCTCGGAGGTCTCAAAGGTGTGTAAAGGGTTAGCTTATTCTTTAAGTATTCTGCCCATTTTGTCCAGGGACTTTGAAAATCAAACAAATAGCTTTAAATATAGCCCTGTAAGGTACTGGTAGCCAGTGCAGTTTTTGCAGGAAGAGTGTAATGGGGGGTTACACTGCTTGCAGCCTTCCATCAGTCATGCTGAAGAATTCTGAATTAGCTGCAGCTGATGCAAACTCTTTGGTTAGATTAGTGTTCAGGGCATTACAGTAGTCTAGTCCTGTTAGCATGGCATGATCCAGTGTGCCAAACTAACCTTTATAACCCAGTATAAAAGACAGTCAATAATCACACTATCATCCCACTATCATGCAGAATCAAAATTGATATTAGACTTTCACTCCTCTGGAATCTTCAGACCACCACTGAGTAATATAACATCAGATGGTATCAATCCTCTTTAGTCCCAATGGTTGGTGGTAAGCCACAATTTTTCTTATTTTAATCTTTTTTTCTTTTATATTTTACTCGTTATGATAAGAGTTCTCTCTTTTTAACATCATAGAGTGCCTTATCTATGTCGAGATTATATTTTAACTTTAGTTCTTTATATTTGCAGCACTCTCCCGCCTTGAGAAAGGCTTGCGAAACGCGTCAGCGATAAGGGGATAAGCACTTTAAACAAAAGCTAAGTACCATATGCTTATGAAAAGTAAAATAATGCAACTATGAAGAGAGATGAATTTATTTATGAACTACTTATTAATTAATGAACTACAAAGTAAAATATAAAAGAAAAAAAAGATTAAAATAAGAAAAAGTGTGGCTTACTACCAACCCACTGGGACTAATGAGGATTGATACCATCTGATGTTATATTACTCGGTGGTGGTCTGAAGATCCCAGATGAGTGGAAGCCCAATATCAATTTTGATTCTGGATGATAGTGTGATTATTGATGGACCAGTGTGGTCAGGCTTGTCTTTTCAACATATGGAGAGAGATTTTGTAGCTGCCATAGAAGATGAGACCATTTTTAAAAGGTTGCTTGAGTCAGACTGAGTGATGGGTCTAGCCGTATCCTGATATTCCTGACCTGTGATTTTAGGGGGAGGTCATGCTTCCCAAAAGATATTTTGAAGTCAGGTATTTGTCCTCATGTATTAAGAACCCAAAGAATCTCTGCTTTCCTTGGGTTCAGGCAGAGCTTCTTGTTTGCTCATTCCTGAGTTGCGGTTACATAGAAGCCAGTTTACTCAAAGCTGTGGGTAGGTCTGGTTCAACAGGAGGAGAAGCTGCACAACATCAGCATAGATATAGAAGTTTGTGTCCATTGACTGAAGCAGCTCAGCCAGAGGTTTAATGACCAGTGAAGGGGTCCACTAAGGCCGCTGTTTAGTGCAGCTTAGTAAAAGTGCCCCTAAGCATAAAAATGGGCACCCATCTTTATAGAATACAGAAAACAGCCGCTACGTTTAAGGATCTAGATCAGTGTATCACAAACTGTGTGCCATTACAAGATATCAGGCGTGCCGTGAGATGCTGGGGAGGAGAGGCGCCAGCACCAGCTGGATGCCAACAGGATGGGCTTCTCGTGGCAAGAGGCACATCCTGGCTGCCTACAGGATGGGCCTCTCACCACGAGAGGCCCATCCTGTAGGCAATCAGCCACCGCCAACAACTTCTTTAACTAGAGGTATGGGGGAAGAGAAGGTGGGTGCTCGCATGGAGGGGAGGAATGGGAAGAGGCGGAAAGGAGGAGGAGTGTCAGCACTCCCACCAACATGGTGCTCGGGGCGGATCCCCCACCCCCTCACTACGTCACTGACAGCTATTAATGACCGGGGAGTCAATTCAGAGCGGTTTTCAAAACCATCTATAATGGATTTTAAATACAGATTCCAATGGATTCCACTGTGATTATAGCCGGGCTCCTTGCTGCTTGGCTAGGGTATCATGTTTGAATATCTAACTGGAATCATGGCATCACAGTGCAGAGCTGCCCTTTCTTCAGCAAAGACAGAGCGGCATTTTAAGAAAGGGAACAGCAGATGGGTTAACCATTTTCTATTAATAATACAATTTATTTATATATCATCCAGCTCGTTAAGTTCTAAATAGTTTACAAAAGAACATACAAAATTTAAAACAACATAGTATATAACATTAATTTATATTCCGCCTAAATACCTAGGCGGTTCACAAGCGACATACAATCAGCCTAACCAAACACAACAGTCAATATGCATTGGCCTCCTAAGGAAAACAATATTAAAGACTGTTAAACAAATAAAATCAACTTGAGGTATACATCTGCTTGTGATATGTGTACACCTGAATTCAAATCCACGCCCGACAACCTCAGTGTAGGACTTACTGAAATGGGATAATAGACTGAACGCGTATTACAGGTGTGTCAGCAAACCACAATGCTCAAAGATCCTACATAAATCAAACAGCATGTTTTGATTTGCTCCTTAATTCTATAAAAAGTGCCAAAAATTGTGCATGCAATTTTGGTTGTGTTCCCAAATTGTGCACGCAATGCAACTGAATAACAAGCTAATTAGCGTCGATGACTGGCATTTTGACAAGCAATTATTGGTGTTAATTAGAATTAAGGGTTACGTGTGTAAATTTAGGCGTGGAATCCATGCCTAAGTTTTATGTGCAAGTCAAAAAAAGGGGGCACAGGAATGGGCAGATCAGGGCCATTTCTTTAAATTGCACACTTAATTACAGAATTAGGGCCTCAGCGCCTAAATTTAGGCATTTGCACCACATTTTCGTTGGTGCAAATGGCCACCTCTAAATTTAGTCACGTTTCCCAAGCACAAACGCTATTCTATAAACCGTGCCTAACTTTAAACGCAGCTTATAGAATAGTGCTTTTTTTTGTCACTTTTTTTTTGGGGGGGGTGCTGTATATAGAATTTAGCCCTTGGGAGTGCAGGGTTGAAGCAGCACTTGGAAACAAGAATGCCTTAGAAGGAAAACAAGAATGCTTTAGAAGGGAAAAAGATGGAATATCATTAAAAATCTAGGGGTCCTTTTTACTAAGGCATGCTAGCCGTTGTAGCGCGCTCTAAACGCTAACGCATCCATAGACTATAATGGACACGGTAGCGTTTAGCGCGCCTTAGTAAAAAGGACGCCCTACTTTGGTATATGGTCACTTATGTGCTCCATCTCCCTCCACATGCGTAGTGTCTAAGGAGGAAAATACCAACATTTTAGAGGCAACTGATGGAAACAAGGCTATTAAAATCCAAGTTGAGCCATGGCACACACAAAAATAAAATTCCTTCATAGCTTAAAACCAGAGGAAATCTAACTTACAAAACAGGTACCCTGCTGCTCAAGTTTAATCATATTCATTGCATCAAACCAGAGAAACTAATCAACACATGTAATCAACAGTTTATCTTACCAAGTTTATTTATCGGGATTTATTATACAAACCTGATTCACACGTTGTCTTAATAATTAATCTGCTGAAGGGGAATCTGGAGAACCTCTAAAGAAGCACATGTAGACCACTACATGTCATTCTGAATGGTAGTGATAGCCGTGTCAAGACACCACAGCAAAGAAATGATAATAACGGACCACACTTCACTGCACGCAAGATCTCGCACAAGCTTACCCAGTCTGGGTCTGTGGGCTCAACGGTAACTCGATAGTATGTCACGTTCCCATCTTCCCTCTCCTGAATAATCAGCTTATCCTTTGGAAACCTTTTAATCAGCTGGGTAATCTCTGTCTCCCTCAACCGCTTAGCAACCTCAGGAGTGATCTCAGACAATTTCATCTCCTCTCTCACCACACAAGGTCGAGCAACAGGAAAACGTGGTATCAAAGGCTTTGGTCTCTGGGGATCCCATCTCCTTTCTGAAGGATGAGGACTATTGCTCAGAGGCAGCAATGATTCAGGGTGCCAAAATTTACACCTGGATTCCATGGCACAATAGCCAGACCTAAAGTACCTACATTGCTTTTTAGGTCTAATAGCTTTCACTTGAGTTGCTGGTGGAATCAGAACTCCATTATCGCTTGACTGTGGACATAGTGCACCATTCAACACTTCACTGTTGCCACCAGCGACTGCCTTGGTTTCTGATGTATTGTCTGACGATGCTGTGCAAGGTTCTTCAACACTGTCTTGTCCGAGGCACTGCAGGTCTTTTCTTTCAGCCTTTTCATTATTATTCGGAGATCTCGCTTCAGCAGGTACTAAGCTTTGGTTGTACTGGTGGAGAAATCGGCATCTCCTGCCAAACTGGCAATATCTCCCCTGAGAGAAGAAGCGGCAAAGCCTTATCCCACGGCGGTTATTTTCTGGTCGCTCAGCAGAACTCTGCACAGGAGTTTCATTTTCCTGTGCCACAGGGTCAGAGGGCGAGGACTTCTGAGACTCATCCATATCTACCTAGCAAGAAAAGAAACAGTCAAGAGTTACTATTTAGAGTCAAGTATACTGAAGCTCATCTATAGAAACCAACAGTCTCATTTCCCCCCCTTTTACAAAACCATAGCACGGTTTTTAGTGCCGGCCATGACGGAATCAGCTTCGACACTCATAGAATTCCTATGAGTATCAGAGCTGTTATCGCTGTGGCCGGTGCTATAAACCATGCTACGGTTTTGTAAACGGGGACATTTATTAATAAAGAAATTCCTCCTATTTGAGCTCAGGAAGAATAGTGGAAAGTACCAAGACTTATATAATATCATCAAATACTGGAGTGGAGTAGCTGCCTAGTGGTTAGAGCAGAGCGCTGACAACCAGGGGTCAAATCCCGCTGCTTCTGCCTGTGACATTGGCCAAACCATGTCACCCTCCATTGTGTCTTGGACAGCGAAATACCTAATGCAACTCGCCTTGAGCTGCTACCGATACAAATTAATCCTAAATAAACAGAATAACCTAAGTCAAGATCACAGTGAAACAGCAGTAACAGGATAACCATTTTGAGCTCGGGCTCAGATTTTGGGTTTAGAGCTCTCTCACAGAAGTCTTAATTTTCTCACTAAATGAACTGCTTTAAGAATAGAACGAGGATAATCCAAATGCTGTAGCATTAAAAAATAAAAAAAAACACCACACACACACACACACCACCACCACCACACATGCATATATTCAGTAAAGATTGGCAGCCAGAAAATTTTCATTTCATGTTATTTCTTGTATTATTTCTGGGAATGTTCATTTGTTTTCATTTGGCCAACTTTTTTTTCATCAGAGGAGCAAAGTTGCTGTGAGTGCACTCTTTTGAAAGAAGGTGTGCTATTTACACAGACGGCACTCTATGTATGCATGCACAGAGGTACATGTATGCACAATTTGTGCACGCACAACAGGGACATAGCCAGATGGCTGAGTGAGCATGGGATTCATCCCCTCCAGTCCCATAAACATAAAATATCTGAGCTGGTGGGGATCTCTAAACCCTGCCAGCTGAAGACTTCCTCCTCTTTGGGCAGCCAGAAATCTTCTATCTACAAGGCAGCCAGCAGTACTTGCCTTGAGCTGACATCGATGCTGGTGCCAGCAGCCAGCATATGTTAAGTGCTTGTGCATATGCGAAAACTGATGCCATTTATAGAATTAGGCTGATAATTTCTGTTGAATATGGACCTTATAGCGGTTTACTATTGTTATCAATTTTAAGAGAAACTAATAATCCCAGCATTTGATCATATGCAGACCAGTACAGTACAATGAACAGTGACGTTATCCGTCAGGTGTCAGCATGTAGAAACACTTTACATGTCTTAATATTTATGGTCCAAATACTAATCAGGGACTCAAAAATAAACCTTTATTTTTGGCGCTGCACTGCTGGCTTGCGATCTAATTAACACAGGCGTTTGCTTTATACCATTTTTATTGCGGTTTATCCTAAACCTTATCAACCATGGACCCCTGAAGAAGGTGTGTTCTCCGAAACACGGACCGTGTCGGGACACGCAATGAGAATATACATTCTACTTCCCGACCCATTACACCTATTCCCAAATATTCCCTTTATCATTTTCATGGCCCTTTTACACAATGCAAGTACTACAAGCACTACCAGTAAATATGAGAGTCTGAGATCATATTTCACATGACTTATTACCACTATTTAACATTTCTATAGCGTTGATAGACATATGCAGCACTGTACATCAACCCATTTAAGAGAAGGTCTCTGCTCAGAGGAGCTTACAATCTAAGGGCTCCTTTTACAAAGCTGCAATAGAGGGTTGGCGAGGTAAATGCTCCGATACTCATAAGAATTCTGAGCGTTGCAGCTTTTACCTTGCCAGCCCACAGTATAAACCTCTATCGCAGCTTTGTAAAAGCCAACATAAATTAACAAACAGGATAATTAGGAGCTTAGGGTAGGGTTACCAAATGTCTGGATGCCCTGACTTAGAAGTGAGGTTCCTTCAAGTTCAAGTTCAAGTTCACTTTATTTTTGATGGATCGCCTATTTAAAACATTCTAAGCGATGTACATTTAAAAACAGATTATAAAAGAACATTCAGTCATATTAGTAAAACATTATACAAGTAAAAACCAAAAAACACATATTTGTTAATTAATTAAATTAAATAATACATTAAAAACAAACATGAAAAAGGGAGGAAAGGGGGGAAAAGTTACATATTTTCAATTGGTGAAAAAACATATATTGGGAAAAAAACATAAAGTAGGGATGTAAAATAAAAAAAGGAAAATTATTCATTATTCATAAAAGCCTGACTGTTAAGGGATGTAAAATAAAAAGCAGAAATGTTATTCATTAAAAGCGTCATTAAATAAAAAAGTTTTTAAGAGTTTTTTAAAAGAGATAATATCTCTCTCCTTTCTAATAAAAAGAGGCAGAGTGTTCCAGAGTTGGGGGGCTAAAACAGAGAACATATCATTTCTCCTTGTTCCCACAATTTTGAGTGAAGGGACCAAAAGTAACTCTTGTTGAGATGAGCGAAGTGTTCTATTAGAATGATAGGGGATAATCATTCTAGAAATGAATTGAGGGGTGTTATATATTAGAACCTTAAAGACTAAAAATGCTATTTTAAAAGTTATGCGATGATTAATTGGCAACCAGTGTGATTTAATAAGAAGGGGTGTTACATGGTCATATTTTTTTGCTTTATGTATAAGTTTTATGGCCGTATTTTGGATTATTTGGAGTCTTTTCTTTTCTTTTTGGGAGATATTGTATAGCAAAGAGTTACAATAATCTATTTTGGAAATAATCATGGAATGAACAAGGATATTAACAGATTTTGGTTCTAAGAAGGATGAAATGGATCTTATCAGACGTAATTTATAAAAACAGGATTTAACCGTTTGACTTATATGATCATGAAAAGATAAGTTCGTATCAATTATAACTCCTAATATTTTTATGGATGAGACAGATTCAATTGGATTGTTTTCAAGCAAAAAAGGAGAAATTAGTATGATGTCTTTTTTCCATGGTATGCACAAAACTAAGGAGTGGACAATAGAAAGTACCAAGGGCCTCACAGATTGGGATAATAGAGTTCACTTGATTAAAAGACCCGACATGGGCTGTGTTTCAGCAAAAAACTGCCTGCATCAGGGGTCCAAACTGAAAAATAGGAATACATATAAAGTTTCACAAAACCTTATTAAAATCAAATACATAGCTGAAAATGTTTTTTTGACAAGGTTGATACACAAAACTAACCCATTAGAGAAACTGTCCCAATGATAAAAAAAAGAAAAAAGAAAATCACCATTACAGCATTGATTATAGAGGTTATCGCGCTCAAGTGAATTGCATGGAGACAGGGAAGATCCTCAAGTACCAAGAAATGTACTCCGAGACCAAGAAAAGGTGGCAGAAATATAAAGAAATGCCATCAATTTAGGTGCCAAAGGCTTGATCAAAATGAACTTCTAAATGCATCTGGATAAGTTGCCTAGATGTCGTCTTATGAACTCCAGAAAGAAGCTCTGTCACCATGTTAGTATTATGGCAGGCATTAGCAGTAAATTTGAGACTGAGATCATAGCCACATACCCTGGCTTAGGAGTGAAGTTCATTCAACCACCTGAAGAACCTGTCCCCGCCCCGGAAAATGGTCATTTATGCTTATTTATTTTAGATATTTATATACCACCTATCAAAGTTATCTAAGCGGTTTAAGATCAGGTACTCAAGCATTTTCCCTATCTATCTAACATACCTGAGACAATGAAGGATTGTGTGACTTGCCCAGGGTCACAAGGAGCAGCGTAGGATTTGAACCCAGAACCTCAAGGTGCCCAGGCTGGGCCACTCCTTCCTTACATGTGTTTACATACATGTGAATAGCTAAAACCCTAGCATTTACATACATACACACCACCTTAGGTGCCTCCTTATATACTCCTACATGCACAATGCAAGGTTTTGTTTTTAAAAGAAACTCGTTGGAAAAGGTCAGGTTCAGCAAGGCTGTCATGATGGCTGCAGATTGCTGCCATTCAAAAACGCTCCAGAGCAGTGACTTGGCAGAAAGCATCCTAGCATGGCACTCAGCATAATTTGTATTGACTATTTGGGTAATAAGAGGCCTGTACAGGTTGCTGACAAGCAACAAGGCTGTAACAGACACACGTCCTTGGCTCTCCTTAAGCAGTTACTGAAACTAATATTTACATGCAAGATTAAACAAATAACAGAAGGGGTGCTGACATGGGTCTAGGTGTTAAATATTATTGGAAACACAGTAATGCCTTTTCCTAAATCACAATGCACTATGATTTACTATCTCGTTAAACTAAAGTTCTCTGAAATATTGGGGGGCATTCAATCTACACTGGGCCAGCAGTCTCAAACTCAAACCCTTTGCAGGGCCACATTTTGGATTTGTAGGTACTTGGAGGGCCACAGGAAAAAACCCCCAGTTAATGTCTTATTAAAGAAAGGTGCAGAGAGCAGGGAGAAGCTTTGGCTTAGCAGCAACACCGCTTGCTGCAGGACTCAAGAGTTGTTATCTTTGATTTTTTTTGTGGTATATTTTAGACCTTATCATGGACCCCTGACGAAGGTTTGTCCGAAACACGGACCGTGTCGGGTCCCTTGATTGGTAAAAGGGTTTTATTTTTTGCATTTTAATTTTGGTACAATAAATTTGCCTGCATCTTCTACACAGTCTGCAGTTTTGTTTGTTTTTCGTGGTTGGTGTTTTTTCTGCAGATTAGGTTGGACCTTCTCCTTGTTTTTGTTGCTCTGTTATTAAAGAAATCACAATTTAGCATGTGGTAAAACTCTATATAGTTTAAAAATCTTTCCTTAATTACTTCTGATAATTTCAGCTATACACAGCTGAAAGCAGAACAACATGCAGAAAGTGAAGTTTACATAGTTTCTGCATGTTTCAGCTTTCAGCTGTGTATAGCTGAAATTATCAGAAGCAATTAAGGAAAGATTTATAAACTATATAGAGTTTTACCACATGCTAAATTGTGATTTAGATTCTAATCTAAAGTATCAATTGCAAGAGATGGGATTTTGGTGTAGTCCTCTATGCTTTTTTGTAGAGGGGAGAATCAATATCCCACTTGTGCCTTAAGTGTCCGGTGGTCGCGTTCATAACCACCTTCAGCTCTCACCTCCTCCAACACCGGGCACAACCGCCATCTTACATCAAGCAGTCACCGCCAGGAGAGGTGCCGAATTTCACGACAGTTTGCGAGATGACGTACACATGCGGCCCGCCAGGTACTACTTTGAGGGCCTCGGTATAATACCATTGTTCTGGAACGTGGCCCGCCTCGCTGCTGTAACCTCACCCGAGCGCTTTCCTATGTCTGTATGCGAATGTCCTCTCCACTCCACCTCACAACCGCGTACAGACGCAGGAAAGCGCTTGCGCGGGGTTACAGCAGCGAGGCGGGCAACGTTCCAGAACAATGGCAACATACCGAGGGCTTCAAAATAGTACCTGGCGGGACGCATGTGGCCCCCCCCCCCCCCCCGGGCCACGAGTTTGAAACCACTGGTGTACGGGGTGATTTGGACGGTTTATTATGCTCTTTAAGGTCTTTATAATAAAAAATAAATAAATTTTTAAAAAAAACTTTTCCCATTCTCTTCCTCTCAGGAACCATCACACATGGACAATTTTGTGGATGTGTGGAAGGGGGGGGGTTCTCAGTCTATAAAACCTGAGATTAAAAAAAATAAATAAATAAATAGTAATACTGAAAGATGCCAGAGAAAGCGCGCGCAGGGGGAACAGTCAGAAGCGAACGTTACTCTCCCCCCCCCCCCGGGTTCTGACCTGCTGCCGCCAGTTTTCCCGCCGCCCAGGCCGCGCCAGTCAAACGGAGGCCAGCTAGGCCGCCGCCGCCGCTTTTCTCTGTGCCTCGCTCTCGTCTCTTCCTGTTGGGAGCTGCTCCTCCCTCTCCAGCGCCAGCCAGGTCTAGGCAAAGGTCTTGGGGGGGGGGGGGTCCTCGGGGTTGGGCGTCTTCCTCACCACCCTTCCAGATTAAGTGTAATCGGTCCGGCACCACCTCGTGAAAATTTAAAGGGTAACGGGGACGCTCCGTTGAGCACCAGCCCAGCTTGAACAGCCAAGCGACGTTTTAATCCCTCTTTGGTTGAGGTTTCCTTTATTCTAACAACTGATTTATTTAAGCAATGGACTGAAATCAGGCAGCAGCTGAAATGAAGAAGTTTAAGGCACACAAAAGAATAAGAGAAAAATTGGATAATAATTTAAAAATTTGTTAATAAGTTAAAGATTAGAGAATGACACGGTGACAAAATTCATCACCGTCCCCGTGGATAACCGCGGGAAATAATCTCGTCATTTTCTAGTGTCTATTTCAACCTCGGTCCTTCTACACCAGCATTCTTCAGAGCAAAGCTTGCGGGTCAGTGGTTGTGCCCAATTATACTCTGATTCTTCCCTCTCTCCTTAAAGAATGACATGAAGATGGTTTCCCGCGGTTATCCGCGGGGACGGGAACGGTGATGAATTTTGTCACCTTGTCATTCTCTATTAAAGATAAAATAAGGGGTTTTGACTGGTGATAGCTCCCAAACGGCTAGGCTGCTAAGACAAGTTCTAATTTCAGACAGCTGGGAGCACTTGAAGTCTTTTCACTTAAAAAAAAAGTGCATAACTGGACATCATACTTAAAAAAAGGGGTCCCTTGACTAATTTTATTAATAATTGACTGGTTTCTTAATTCATTATTTATTTATTTATTTATTTTTGTGGCTTCCAGAATCTATTGTTTAGTTTTGATTGTGCTGCTCTTTGTCGCCTTTAAGAAGCTGCTAGCCAACTGCCTTAAGGCCTTAGGGCTAGATTCGTTAAGCAAACCGATCGTGTACCAATCGGTTTGTGACTCGATCCACTAACCTCTGTCCCAATCATCCTCCAATCTGCGGATGCAAATGAGGGGGAACGGCATTCAAATGTAGGCAGGCAGTGATTCACTAAACAAAATGAGGGACACTTTTGACCTGTCACCCTGCCGCTGGCCTCGCTGTAAAACAGCCTAAAGTATGCACGAGCGTGCGCCTAGGTATCATTAGCTTCCCAGGCATGCCGGGGCTGCATGTACGCTGCTGTTCTCGCTGGTCCAGTGCACCATCGCCTGGTTGTGCGACGCATCCCCCCGTAGCACGAACGAGGTGCTGAGCAGTGCGAGCCGCTCCCTGGCAGCAGCCGCTGCTCTTCCGAAGTGCCCCGGGGAGACAGGCAGCTGGCAGGGCCCGAGCAGGAGCAAGGGCAGGGTCCTCGCGGGGGGAAGGCGGCGGGGGGCCCCCTCCAGCACCATGATCACCGGCAGGCGAGGAGCGGAGTGACAGGATCTGGGCTCAGGACGCCACTGGGGAAGGGGCGGCGGTGCCACCAGCTGGTGGCGATCCAACAGGACACCCAAGCGGAGGGGAAGGGGCTTTTTGCTCGCCAGGTCCCGACCAGGCATCGCCTGAAAGGCACTTTAGATTCTTTTCCTCCTCTAGAATGCACGCAAATACCGCTGCTGTTGCTGCACAGGAAAGTTGGGAGAGGGGGGAGGGAAATGCTGCTGCACAGGGAAGTGGGATAGGGGCAGGGAGAGAGACAGATAGACAAAGGACAGAAAGAAAGACAGGGGCAGGTAGAAAGACAGAAAGAAAGGACAGACAGATATAAATTCTAGCACCCGTTAATGTAACGGGCTTAAAGACTAGTTCTTACATAATAGTATATTTGTTTTTGGGTTATTGGAGATCATGGTTTTTCCCAAACACAGTATATAACTAGAAAATAAAATCTTTTTTTCTATTGTAACCCCAGGGTTCTAGACCACTGTTCTTCAACCGCCGGTCCGCAGAGTGCCGGCGAGATTGACCCGGTTAAATTTCCTGTCGGACATCTCTTCTCCTTTCCCTTCCAGGGCTAGCATTAGGATCACCTGCGGTACTGCTACAACGGATAGCAAAAAGAAATACAGAAGCCGCGGGACTTTTCATCTTGCCTGCATCGCTATAGGCTCTGCCGATCCTGATCCCGCCCCCCTCTGAAGTGACTTCCTGTTTTTGAGGGGCAGGATTGAGACCGGCAGAGCTTATAGCGAATAGCAATGCAGGCAAGAGGAAAGGTCCCGTGGCTTCTGTCTTCGTTCTAGCCGTCTGATTTAGCGGGACCACAATTGAAGGCAGGGCTGATAGCAATCAAGTTCGGGAGAGACATCCCTAAGCCCCAGGGAATGGGTGGCTCCCCTGCCACTGCAGTTCAGCGCTTGTCTGAGGCAAGTACCAGCGAGCAAAAGAGGCAGACAGCAGCATTATTGGGCTTAACTTTGAATGAAGAACAAGCCTTTCAAGTTGCTTCCAGACTTCTGGGCAAGGGAACTGTAAGTAAACTGATGCGAGTTAAGAACCAGGCTGCTTCCGATTTAGTGTCAGTTATGGTGAGACCAGCCATTGTAACACTGGAGTCACTCTGGGGCCAGCAGCCAAGAGAGGGAAAAAGAGATGCTGGATTCCCACGTGTTGTGGGTAGGGGATAGTAGACCCGGGGGGGGGGGGATTGGTGTGACAGAAATGAGATGGTGGATCCCCTTGGGGGGAGAATAATTATTGGAACTAGGTGGGAGTTTGAAGAATAGGGACACAAAGACAGATGCTGGACCTTGCAGGGGGCAGAGAGACACGGAAAATTCTGAACAGGAGGAGGGTGGAGTATGAAGACAGAAGTAAGATGTTGGACATGGGTAGAGGGAGTAGGGAGACAGAGGGGATATGCTGGACATGGGGAAATAGGGAGACAAGGATAAGATGCTGAATAAGGAATGGAGGGAGTAGGGTGATGGAAGATATCTGCTGGATTAAGATGGGGAAAAGAGGGGAGGTACTGGAATACGTTCAATATATAATCATAATTGAGGCGTGCAGATGGGATCAGATGGTTTGCGGGGACTGAGCTTGTGGAGACGGGGTGGAAATGTGTTTTTCTTATTTCAGTCTTAGTAGTTTGCTGGTCCACAAAATAATTCTTTTATTTCTGCCAGTCCACAGGTGTAAAAAGGTTGAAAAACACTGTTCTAGACGGTTGCCTGTACCCTTCCCTGATGCTGGAGAGCGGGGCACACAAAGTTTATTTGTTTGGGACCAGGGCCGGGACCAACTTTGAAGCTGGGGGCCCAGTGCAAGCATGCATCACACTGTCCACTCACTCCCAAAAAAGGTAGACTACACCAGATGTTAAACTCCATACTCTTAAACGTTACTTTTCCAATGAATGAAAGAGGCATGTTCCTTCAACAGTTACATGGCACAACCAGATCTAACTTATTTACAGCTGATGTACATTCTCCTTACTTCTTTCAGGCCTAGATGCACTAAACAAGGTCGGTAAGACCACATGGGTCCACTGCGATCCAATTTTTGGCTGATTTCAAAAGAGCAACATGCTCAAACAAGTTTACATGCAAATGATTTGAGTGGAGGATCATCCAATCCCGCTGATGAATCGTTGTGAGAGCAACTCTCACATGCACAGAGCTGGCAGGGGAAGCGCTGAAGCAGCCTCCTGCCACTCAGCTGTCTGGGGCAGGAAAACATTTTTGTTTTTAATGGCACAGATGATGTGTGTGTGTTACCCATGCATAATATCTGTCTCCATTTAAAAAAAAAAAAAGTGGTGCATCCCCCCTCCCTCTCTCTCGACAATTGCACCCGTGACAGCGATGCAGCCAGAGAGACAGGAGGGATGCCCACTCCCTCCTGCCTCAGCAGCCCAGTTGTTCATCCGGGCTACCTGAACCCTCCCACACTCCCCCTGACTCTCCGCCAGTGCTCCCTCTGACACCCCCTACCCTATACAAAGATCCCCCCTCTCACCATCCCACCAAGACCCCAAAAGACAGCCCTGGTGGGCTGGGGGGGGGTCAGCTCAGAACCCCGCAGCTCAAGCAACCCCATACCTTATAGAAGCCGGTAAGAGGAATGCTCACTCCCTCATGCCTACAGACCTGCCTGTTTGAAATGGCGAGCCTTCCCTGTATATCAGGTCCTGATTGGTCTGGATACTTTAAGCCTCTCCTATGGGAGGGGCCTTAGGTATTTTGGCCAACCAGGGCCTTTGGCCACCTTCCCAGTGCACCCCAAGATGCACCAGAAAGGGGAAGGCCACCATTTTGAAGAGGCAGGCCTGCTGGCAAAAGGGAGTAGTCAGCTTCTATGAGGTAAATTAACTTCATCTGCGCAAGCTCAGAGGCCCTCCAGATGCGGCTGGAGCTTGTAGGGGCTTTCCAAAACCCAGACAAATGTCAGGTTTTCCTGGACGTCTGGTAACCCTAGCCTCAGTGCACACAGGAACCCCCCTCCTCACACTAGCTTGATCAGGACAGGCTGCTACCTCCCTGCTCACTCTGTCCTAGTTCTAGCTCATGTGGCTCCCCAGAAACTGCTTCCCTAAGCCACCCTTTCTTTGCAGCAGCTTCCCCCTCATGATCCCCAGCAGCAACCTCCTGATGGATATACTGTAATGGTTTACTTTGGTTGCAGAACAGCAAAGGTGATCTTTGTGCATAATTTCCTACCTCTTGAATTCATGGTTCATCAAGACATCCTCAGAGTTCTTATTAATTATTAATTACTACTGATGAATAATTAATTGATTAATTATTTGTATAGAAACCACTATTTTAGCTGTTAAGAAACTAGCTGACCGTGGATCGTAGCCTATTAATCATTTATCAGACTTCTTCCTCTCTCTTTTTTTTTTCTAGGGTGGGTTATCACATCACAGAGATCTTCATAAATCAGCAAAATCATAATGAAGGAAACAGTTTCTGTTCCCCAGAAAGCAACTCTCAACTCCCCTAGCAATTCACAAATAGAATAAAACTTGGTAAGGAAACAGCTACCAAGTCAATGTCATATTTGACTAATTCTTTAGGGGGTTCTCTCTGCAGTTTCTTGATTCATTCTCCTTATTTAGAATTCATTTATATGAACTGAAAAAAATTCCTTATTGAAATAAATAAAATTGCTCTGATTAATGTATAATGCAGTGAGCAAATCTTTCTTACTTGTGGTATGAAGTTAATGCAAATCTGAATAGTTAAAAAGCTAGGTAGTACACAAATTGCAATCCTAGGACTCCCATCGGATTCATGTTGATCTGTTGGAATGATAGTCATTGGTGGGTAGACACATGGATGCAAGAAGCAGGCTTTAACACATGCATGATGCTACTGTGCATGGAAGATTTTCAAAGGCACATCTAAGTGTGTTGTGTGACCAAGACTGATGGAAGAGGAGCAAAGTTTCTTGATTGCCACCTTGTGTAGCTAGAAGTGATCCTATAGTGAGGCCTTGCTCTACTTGCACGGAGAATGGATGTCTACTCTAAAGCCTAGTGCCCAGGAGAAAAAGACCAACTCTCCTCTCTGAGACCTTTCTCCCCCCTCCAACATACCTTTTCTAGTGGCAAAAGAAGACCTGCTCCCTCCTGCCTCAGGGTCCACCTCTTTAACACCCTGCCCCTATCCAGAGCATCTTGGTATGCACTGGGAAAGGCCTAAGCACCACATGAGTTGTTTTCCTCCTTATATGGTGTTTAGGCTCCTCCCAGTGCATCCCAGGATACACTAGGCAGGGTGCCATCAATTTGCAGAGGCGGGTCCTGAGGCAGGAGGAAGTAGGCCTCCCTTCTGCCACTAGAAAAGGTATGTTGGCGGTCCCCACCCACACAGCCGAGGGGAGGGGGGGAGAAGGGCTCAGAGAGGAGAGTCAAGAGGGGGTAGGGTTATTGAGATGAGGGCCTGGCCTGGCCATTGGACCACCAGGGATATTCTTTGGTTCTGTGTTGGTCCGCTGGCCCACAAGGGATAATTTATTTTGGCTTGGGAGGGGATTGGGATGAGGTCTACTGGACCAACAGGGATTTTTACCAACACCAGAGATGTTGGTAGTTTAGCAGGGGTTTTGTGTGGCTCGTTGTTCTGGCCATTACATGAATCTGCTAATGAGCTCGTTTTAATACTAATAACATCATTAGCATGGGACATTTGGTCACTGCTTCCACGCACAGTAAAGCAGTGACCAAAACCCTCTGTATATTGATTGCAAAATAACGTTTAATTTAGACTGGATAAAACTAGTCTAAGTGAAATGTTGCCAGCTTGGTGGGGTTTGTGCATCTGCCCCTAAGACAGTACTGTAGATGGAAAATTGATCATTAAAAATAGAGATAGCTGTGAGGTGTCAGTTATGCATGTATATTTAATAATTAGATGCTAATTTGCATAATTATTTACTGTAATTGGTGTTGACAATAATTAGCAGTTATTCTACAAACTGTGTACACAAAATCCATAGTGTGTAGCTGTAAGAGGGGCCATGGACCTGGAAGAGGCATAGGCAGGTCAGGGGCTTGGTTATCACATGCGTTGGCTATCGAATACGAAAAATTACACTCCTGGCAGCACTTATACACTAGCCTTTGAGCTAGGGTAAATGCTTGCACCTAAAGTTAGGCACTATTAGAGAATATTAGCATAATAGCTGATATAGAATTCATGCTTGCCAGTACCTAATTTTAGATGTCCTTTTGAGAATTACCCCCTATGATGTGGACAGTGGCATAGTGAGGGAGGGTGGTGCTCCACGCTCTCCATTCTGCTCCCCCCACTTCTTCTGTGCCCCCATGCCACCGTGCCCCTTCCCTTCCCACCCACGTATCTCTTTAAGTCTTCGCCAGCATAAGCAGCTTCTCTGGCCTGCTGCTTTCGCTGGAGTTGGCTTTCCCTCTGATGTCACTTCTTGGTCCCGTGACCTGGAAGTGATTTCAGATGGAGCCAAGCTGGCACGAGCAGCAGGTTAGAGTAGTTGTTTGCACTGGCAAAGATTTTAAAGGGGTACAGGGAAGGTGTGGGCTTGGTGTGGGGGGGGCGGAGAGGTGCCAGCACCCCCACCAAGATGGCACCCAGGGTGGTCCACACATCCCTTTACTACACCACTGTATGTGGATAGAGCTGAGACAGAGTGTTGGGAGAGCCAGGATAATCCCGGAACTTGTCTATTAGTGACAATATTTAGTCTGCTTTCTGGATAACTTAGGACAACCTTTGGTGCCAAGTTATCTGGATAGCAGCCTGAATAATATTGCTGCTATGGGGATATTTGCATAAACAGTGCTGAAAGTTAGGCGATGAGCTGGGCCTAAGCTTTATAGAATACCGGCATAGCGCACAAGTTTTGCCTAAATTTGGGTGCTGGACTTATGCCTGATAGAAACAGGTGTACGTCTGGTGCCCAAACTTAGGTGCAGATTAGCACTATTGCATAACTTGGCACCTAACTTTTGGGAACGGCCATGATCCGTCCTTGCCCCTCCCATGGCCATATCCCTTTTTAGCTGTGCACAAGAAAAGTTAGGTGCCAAGTTATGGCGAGAAGATCCACATGCAGCTTCAACTGAGCATCAATTAAATGGCCAGTTGGTGCCAATTTTCTCATTACGTTGCGCAAATTCCAGCACCCTATGTTCCATGACCTATAAAGAATGCGGGGATATGTAGATATATGGATCATTTTTGACTGTCACAGCTAATGTTTACAAAATAAATGCTGTCTGTGGCACCTGAATATTGACCTGCATCTGTAAAGTCTGAAATCTCCAAACACACACATAACATTTAATGGCTCCAGAAAGTACGGTACAGATGGCTTTGATACATAGAAGATGAAAGCAAAGCTCATGAGTCAATTTAGTTCCTCTCCCTCCTTCCCCTCACAGCCTCACCTGATCCGGATCTTTACTGTCACTTTCTCCCTAATCCAAATCCTGTCCTTATCCCACACTTTTCTAGAATGTTATATGATTTTAGCCAGAACTCTTTCTCCTGGGAGGCTGTTCTTTCTGTGAATAAACGTTTTGATGTTACTCCTTTAAGTCTCATACTACAGTCCTTTGTTCCGTAGCTTCTTTTTCTACTGAAACGTTTCTCCCTTGTGCATTCTTCTAACTTTGAAGCATGTGAGTATTTCTGTCATAGATCCCGCTCCTCTAGGGTACATCTATGAGTGCTTAGATCCTTAAGCTTTACTTCTGAATGTTAGGGTGAATTATATTCTATTGCTTTTGATAGCTCTTCTCTAGACTCTCTCAGCCTTCAAAATTTGACAAAATACTCCTAGTTTTGCACAAATTATTAGTATAGAGGCATTATACCAATTATTTCAGGGGCTTCTACCAGTGGCATAGTGAGGGTGAGAGGCACCCGGGGTGGTGGTGCCCCTCCCCGCCCCTTCTCCTCCCCCCATCCGCTCCTTCCCCGGCCCCTTCCTTTTCCCTGTACCTCCATTAACGTTCCGGGTGAGAGCAGCAACACCCAACCTGCTACTCGCGTCAGCGTCGGCTCTTCCTCTGATGTCACTTCCTAGGCGCTGGTCCAGCAATATGATAAACAACAAGGAAATCCAACGGTGTCTGCAATTCAAGAACAGCAAGCAAAAAACAAAAGAGAAAACTGCAGAAAGTATGTACAAGATGCAGGCTGTGTTTATTAAACCAAATATAAAATGCGGTAACTATTGTCAACCTTTTTTTTACAAATCCTGGGACCCGACACGGTCCGTGTTTCGGAAAACACGCCTTCTTCAGGGGTCCATTAGTTGTAAGGGTTAAAACAAACCGCAATATAAATTGGTAATAAGCAAAGCGTCTGTGTTAAAGCAATCAGTGCGATCCAACTGTACACCGCAAAAGTTGGATCGCATTGATTGCTTTAACACAGACGCTTTGCTTAATTTTTATTTAAAAATTTATATACCACATACAACTTTGCGGTTTCTATATCACATAAAATCTTGTTTCCCTATGATTTATCACATATAACATAGACATGTTTAAACATCATTAATCGTCCCTGTTAAAACAGGGATAGAGCACAAATTCAATCAATTCAAAAATACAAGCAAGGAAATCACACTGCTGTCAAAAAAAATTCTAAAAGGCGATTATCAACTGAAATATACCCTTTGTGTCATTTATCCTTTAGTATTTTAGTTAGAGTATGTCCCCCGACCCCTTGTTATGTTTTTACCTTTGTACAAAGGTTTTTCTTTTTATGTAAACTACTTAGGATTAATTTAGGCCGTATATTAAAATGTATGAAACTTGAAACACCCCTTTCTCCTTGGACTTTTGGAAAGAGTAAATAAGCTCTTCAAATCTGCCTGTTCCACTCCACTCATTATTTTGGAGCTTTGCTTCATTTCTTATTAGGCAGGCTTGTCTTGAAAACTTTTCTTCCTTTTGAAGGCTGAAGGACAGTGGTCAAGCCCATGTACAGGCAGCTATTCAGATATCTGTTTGCATTACATACATTAACATGCAGGTCTGTGTTCATTCATCATAGTTGGTACTTTTTGTTTTCCTCTGTCAGTCAAAACCCTGCTGCATACCAATGACCTTTGTGGCAACAAATGCTGTCTTATCCAAATGTTTCAAGGTAAATCCAGGCAGCTGGTTTTTGAAACTGTGGCTCTTTTCTGTAAAGAATTCATGGTAATTGTCTTCTATAGTCTTAAATTCAGAGGGAGCTCAAGAACCTATTTGGAATGTGTAAGAGCATAAGAAATGACTCCTGAGAATAAAAAGACAGGAAAATGCAGCTTCATCGGTACGGTTCACTTACTAAATTTTGTCAGACTAAATCCAGACAGATCCTCCTAAAGCCCTGCTTGTAGCATTTTCACCTTAAAATTTTATGCTTGTATTTAATTTGTCTTTCACAAAGCAAATCGGCTGGAGAAATTCAGACGTTGCATAATTGACATGCTATCTCCAAATACATTCTGATGATTACCTGGATGTTAGATTTACATTCTTCCCTTCAGACAGCAGCTAGCAGTATAAGGTAGTGTTGCTGGGGAAACAAAATAGTGAAATCTAGCTATTACCCAATGAATGATTTTGGATTTCTGTTAACCTCTCAGTACCCATAGATAGATTCAAAACTGTGGATAACTTTGCTAATTATTAATAACCAAGTGCCAGTGTAACCTAATGATTACAACATGGAGATCATGTAGAAGCCAGAGACCTTGGTTCTAATCCCACTCTGGGACCTTGATCAAATCATTTCACCCTATTCTACTTAAAATAAGACAGCTAGTTCTTTTAACAGGGAGCCTTGTCATCAAGTGATTTGACTTGCACATATTCAACAGGGCTCCATGACAATATCAATTGCTTTTTTTTTGTTTTTGCAAATTAAGGCTTATGATGGGAGATGAAGATGGATAGGTGTGGATTTTTGTTGTAGGCACAAAGGCTGGAAGTGAGAGTTATGTATATTCCCCAATTTCTGTATTTTTTTTATATCTACGTATTTTAATATTGTAACCACTTCGGTGTTTATCTTACAGAAAGCAAGATTAATTTGTAAATAAAATGAAGAGGCTATGGTATTTTAGTTGGACTAATGTTAATTTTCCAAACCCAACGAGACATAAAATATCTTGAGTCCAAATTGTTCCCTTCCCAAACTCATAAGCAGTGATCAATTTGACTCTTGGCCTAATAATTACTAGTTATAATCTCTCTCTTATACCCAAACTCACTTGCTTCATCTCTTTGAAGGCATGAATAAATTTAATCTACTCTAAACCTTGGATTTATATACTGAGTCATCACTGAGAAACAAGGCTCGACTCAGTTAACAACAGTTGTAGCTACAAGAAAGAACTGACATAGTAACATAGTAGATGACGGCAGATAAAGACCCGAATGGTCCATCCAGTCTGCCCAACCTGATTCAATTTAAATTTTTTAATTTTTTCTTTTTAGCTATTTCTGGACAAGAATCCAAAGCTTTTTACCCTGTACTGTGCTGACATCATGGAAACTTATGTGCTAGGTAACATTAAAACAGAGCAGTTTTCAGAATTTTTCAAAAAACTTGAAGGGATAGACAGGGTCTTATTTGAGAAGGTAGGTTGTTCCAAATTGCTGTTAATAGGTCAGGGAAGGAATGAACAAATTTACTGATAAATCTGGTATCTTTTACAGTGGGAAAAGAAAGTTTAAATATATGGCCAGTTCTACATCATGAAGATCTCGAAGAATTTAAAGCTAGAGGGCTCAGTGAATCATGCAGATAAAGGTATTTAGATTTTCAGAAAGCTTTCAGTAAAATTCCTCATGAGAGACTCCTGAGAAAACTAAAAAGTAATGGGATAAGAAGCAATGTTCTGTTGTAGATTATGAACTGGTTACTGGACAGAAAACAGAAGGTAGGGTTAAATGACCAACTTTCTCACTGGAGGAGGATGAATAGTAGAGTGCTGCAGGGATCTGTATTGGGACTTGCGCTATTTAAGATATATATAAATGATCTGGAGATCACAATGACAAGTGAGATAATTAAATTTGCAGATGACACAAAACTATTCAAAGTTGTTAAAATGCATACAGACTGAAAAATTGCAGGAAGGAAATTGGAAGACTAGATATCCAAATGGCAGGTGAACTTTTAATGTGGAGAAAAGCAAAGTGATGCACATTGGGAAGAATAATCTAAATCATAGTTACCACATGCTAGGGTCCACCTTAGGGGTCAGCACACAAGAAAAAAAGAGCTAGGTATCATTGTAGACAATATGCTGAAATCCTCTGCCAGTCTTATAAACTGTCAGTCTTATAAACTGCAATTTTCTATTCATTTAAAACATTTCTTACTTGCTATATCCTTCAATTCTATGCGAGTTACAAAATACATACATTATTTAAAGCAATAAACAACCAAATAGACAATAAACAACACTTAAAACAAAAACTCAATATAAGGTGTGATCTACTGCAATATTGATGACAAACCCAAAAAATACAGTAATCCCATCATCTCACCTCTCTTAGATGCCTGAGTAGTGTCGCTCAAACAATACCATTTTGAACAGTTTCCTAAAAGTTATCAATGAAAGAGTTTCTGGATGCAGTCAGAAGTAACGAAACAGAGCTCTGAGCCTTAAGCATTGTTAGAGTGTTAACTTGCTATCATTGTAAACAAGTATGAGAACAAGGAATTCAGACTTACCAGGGTTATATTCCTCTTTCAAACATTAAACCCTCTCCTCCTCCAAAATATGTATTTTAGAGGATGGTCTTAAAAGTGAGTTAGAATGTGATGTGCTTTCTGGCAATGGAGATGTCTTCACATGCTATCTGGCAAAGAGAGGAAAAAGGAAATTTAGAATTACTATATATGCAGCAAAAGTTATACAGGTTTCTCTGCAAGTATGTGTATATCAACAGACAGTACTTAGTTCAACCTGGAAGAAATGGCACTTTTGAAGGAAAGGGTCTTTATGACATCATAATATGATGTCACACAGACCTTTATGACAGTTACTATGATAGATTAAGGTTAGCAAGCAGACAGGCTGGTAAGTCTGACTTCTGTGGTAAGTAAATTCATGGAAACACTTTTAAAACAGAGAATAGTGATGCTTCTGAAATCCAGTGTATTACACAGGATCTGAGGCAACATGGATTCACTAGAGATAGATCTTGTCAGACAAATCTGATCAATTTCATTGGCTGGGTAACCAGAAATTTGGATAGAGGGAGTGTGTTAAACGTGGTGTATTTCGATTTTAACAAAGCCTTTGATAGTGTTCCACACAGGCATCTAATAAATAAACTGGGTGACCTCGGAATAGGCCCCAAAGTGATGGGCTGGGTCAGGAACTGGTTGAGTGGAAGGCAACAGAGGTCAATGGAGATCGCTTTGAGGAAAGGGATGTTACCAGTGGTGTGCCTCGAGGTTTGGTTCTTGGGCCTGTTCTTTTTAACATTTTTGTTAGCGATATTGCTGAAGGGTTGTTGGGTAAGATTTGCCTCTTTGTGGTTGATACCAAAATCTGCAATAGAGTAGACACTCCTGATGGTGTGAATAACATGAGGAAGGACCTAGCGAAGCTTGAAGAATGGTCTGAAATTTGGCAGCTAAAATGTAATGCTAAGAAATGCAAGATCGTGCGTTTGGGCTGCAAAAACCTGAGGGAACGGTACAGTTTAGGCGGTGAAGAACTTTTGTGCATGAAAGAGGAATGGGATTTGGGTGTGATAGTATGTGATAAGGTTGAAAGGGCAGTGGTGAAAGCTAGAAGGATGCTGGGATACATAGGGAGAGGTATGTCCTGTAGGAAAAAGAAGGTATTGATACCCCTTTATAAAACTCTGTTAAGACCTCATTTAGAATATTGTGTACAGTTCTGGAGACTATACTTTCAAACAGATATAAACAGAATAGTGTTGGTCCAGAGGAAGGCTACTAAAATGGTCAGGGGTCTTCATCATAATGTGTATGGGGAAAGACTTAAAAGATCTCAGTATGTATATTTTGGAGGAAAGGCAGGAGAAGTGAGATATGACAGAGATGTTTAAATACCTTCATGGCATAAATGCACGAGGCAAATCTCATTTGAAAGGAAGCTCTGTCATGAGAAAGCATAGGACGAAGTTAAGTCCCGAGGGCTCACAATACAAAATAAGGGTGCTGAGGTGGGATTTGTACATGGATGTACTGCACTAACCACTAGGCTGCCCCTCTGTTCTGCTAGGATGTGTGGACAGTTTACTAGGAATGGTGCCACACAGCCATCCCTAACTCCCTCCTTTACAAGGTCACGCTAGCATTTTTAGCGCCAGCCATCGTTGTAACAGTTCCAATGCTCAAAGAATTCCTATGAGCATCTGAGCTGTTGCCACCACATCGGGCGCTAGCGTGGCTTTGTAAAGGAGGAAGTAAGGCTTCTTTTTGTGCATTTTTCTCTAGGACCTTTTCTTTAATGGTACCTAATGAAATGTGTATCGAGCACAAAAATGTCTGGAAATTTAGAGATTTTCTAAACAAAACAAAAATTGAAATTTTTCCAGTTCAAAAATTGCGTTCAGGATGAGAGAATTTTAGACATTTGCACCAAAACATCTACAATTGGATTTGGACATGATACTGAAAATTCTCCTCCACGTGTACTATTAATTGTAATTTGAATATGTAGTTATTGGGAAGGGAACTCTTTAACCACATCCTTTAAAAATCAGTATAGAAACATGATGGCAAATAAGGCCAAATGCCCTTCTAGTCTGCCCATCTGCAGTAACCATTATCTCTTTCTCCGAGAGATCTAACGTGCCTATCCCAGGCCCTTTTATATAGAAACATAGAAGATGACGGCAGAAAAGGGCCACAGCCCATCAAGTCTGCCCACTCTAACGACCCCACCGCCTTGAATTTATCCCCCTAGAGATCCCACATGTGTATCCCATTTCCTTTTAAAATCTGGCACGCTGCTGGCCTGAATCACCTGAAGTGGAAGTTCATTCCAACGATCGACCACTCTTTCGGTGAAGAAGAATTTCCTGGCGTCGCCATGAAATTTCCCACTCTTGATTTTCAGCGGATGCCCTCTTGTGACCGAGGAACCTTTAAGAAAGAAGATATCATCCTCCACCTCAATACGGCCCGTGATATATTTAAACGTCTCTATCATGTCTCCTCTCTCTCTACGTTCCTCGAGTGAGTATAGCTGCAATTTATTCAGCCTTTCCTCATACGGGAGGTCTTTGAGTCCCGAGACCATCCTGGTGGCCATTCGTTGTACCGACTCAACTCTCAGTTCATGTAATCCTTTTTCTTCTTCTCTACCCACTATTTTAAGTTCTTGGAAACCGTGTCGAGCTCCATACTCATGGAGATGATGCGGTATATAAACTTAAGGTTTAGATTAGATTAGCACATCTTTTTGGTAATGTGGCCTCCAGAATTGTACACAGTATTCCAGATGGGGCCTCACCATGGATCTGTACAACGGCATTATAACTTCGGGCTTCCGGCTGATAAAACTTCTACGGATATAACCCATCATTTGTCTTGCCTTTGATGAAGCCTTCTCCACTTGATTGGCAGTCTTCATGTCTTCGCTAATGATTACCCACAAATCACGTTCTGCCTTGGTCCTAACCAAGGTCTCACCATTAAGTGTGTAAGTTTTGCATGGATTCCTGCTGCCAAGGTGCATGACCTTACATTTTCCAACATTGAAGTTTAGCTGCCAAGTCGAGGATCAGTGTTCCAATAGAAGTAGGTCCTGCGTCATACTGTCTGGTAAAGTTTTCTCACTTACTATGTTGCATAGTTTGGCATCATCGGCGAATAATGTGATTTTACCCTGAAGCCCCTGAGTCAGATCTCCTATAAATATGTTGAAGAGGATCGGGCCCAGGACCGAGCCCTGCGGCACTCCATTGATCACCTCTGATATTTTTTAAGGGGCACCATTCACCACCACTCTCTGGAGTCTACCGTTTAGCCAATCACTGACCCATGTAGTTAATGTCTCTCCCAGTCCCATTGATTTCATCTTGCTCAATAGTCTGCGGTGTGAGACGCTATCAAAAGCTTTACTAAAGTCCAAGTACACGACGTCTAGGGACTCACCCACATCCAGTTTCCTTGTTATCCAGTCAAAGAAACTAATTAGATTGGATTGGCAGGACCTGCCCTTGGTCTCTGTGTCCACCACCTCTTCTGGGAGACTGTTCCATGCATCTATCACCCTTTCTGTAAAAAAAGTATGTGGTTTGAAATGCTGGTAAGCCCTGAGACTTATCAAGGGCTATATTGTGTTTTGTGCTGTAAAAAGTGCTATGCAGGTACACAAATTAGAAACAGCTGTGCTGATCATAATATGAGGAAAGTGAAGGACTGGCACTGTCAGAGCTGATTTACAGATTTGCAATGTCTATTGTACCAGAATAAGAGCTAAATTACAGAACAGCTTTCAAGGCATTAAACCATTAACATTATAAATGAAATGTCTGTATATGAAAATTAGTTTGAATAATATAATTATGCAAAGAATATAGTACAACTTCATTATACACAGCACACTAAATACTACTAATTAGAAGTACCATTCAATTTAATCTAATTTCAAGAGAGAACAATTGAAGCACCTAACTTGTAATCAAAGGCTCTGGTTTTCTGCAGTACGAGAAGATTCAGAAGCAGTTTTTAAGATTCTGTAGTACGTGTTATTATAATCAGGAAGGGAGAGAGGCCCATCCCAAAGCCCTCTCTGCCTGTGAGGATGAACCTCCATGGGTTACTATATATCTCCCTCTTATGGGGGTAATGGAGATGCCCCTTGGGGTGGAGGGCCCCAGGTAGAGCAGGCTCCCAAGGGAGTGGAAGTGCCACACATCCTAGCAGAACAGAGGGGCAGCCTAGTGGTCAGTGCAATGAGTTTCACATCCATGTACAAATCCCACCTCAGCACTCTTATTTTGTATTGTGAGCCCTCGGGATTTAACTTCATCCTATGCTTTCTCATGACAGAGCTTCCTTTCAAATGAACCTGGGGAGGTTCAGCCAGACCTCAAGGGCATGCAATGGGCTTATCTGGAAGTCCCAGAAGAGATCCAAGATATAGAATGGGTAGGAGATGAAAGGAAGGGAAATTCCCAACTTCCCCTTTTTCTTGGGATGACATCATGCAGTGGTGGGATGAACTCTATTCAGAGGAAGAACTATCCCAAGGGGTGATGCTCTCAGATATTCTGGTAGGGGTGGGTCAGAAAACTATGCTGGATTCCCTAACCTCATGGAGAACTGGACAAGCTACTGGAGACTAAGAGAAGGGAATTCTGAGTGGACTGGATTTGTATATGGGGAAGAATGTTGGACTGAACACAGTAGAGAAAGGTGATGCTTTCTAGTGAAATGCGGTGACTGTCCTCAATTTTCCCATGAGATAAAAGATGGACCACTATTAAATTTTGTATTGACTTTTACTATTTCACCCTGCATGTGCTGGCAGTCTATAGAGAGGACCTGAAGGGGAATTAGAACCCCAAGGAAGCACCTAGGCTCTTTTTTGGCCTTGTTGGGACTCCTTGATGATGGAGGAGACTGGTTCCAGTGGCTTGGTGTATGAACCCTGTTGTTTTGGACTCTTACCAAACTTGACAGGAACTTCTGATGACTACATTGTGACAAGGATGGAATCTATCAAACTTCCCTACTGAGGGAGATGACTTGGGTCTGCTTTTTGGGGGATTGTTTTATTTCCACAGCATTCCCCACCAACAAGATGGATATCAAGGAGATATTTCAACCTGTTTTAAGTAGCAGCAAGTGGAAACAAGAAGTTGCTACAGGACACTCTAGAAGCAGGTTGACAGCAACAGCAACCGCCGCTTTTGGACCTCTTACAAGGACAGCTTAGGATAATAGAAAGGCTGTTGGAAAAAGGTGTGGGGGCATGCCAAACTCAACTGCTCAAGGTGATGGACATGGATCCTAGATAGGAGGGGTACTGGGATTTGGACCCTTTGTTCTGGGGAAAATGTCAAACAAGGACGATGTGGATGATTTCATAGTAATTTTTGAAAGGATAGACACTGGTAAGGTGACCTGGGGACAAATAGGCCTTTCACCTGGCCACTTGTTTGACTGAGGAGGCCTTGTCATTAGGGCATAGACAGGGGGTGGGTAAGCAGAGTGGGCAGACTTGATGGGCTGTAGCCCTTTTCTGCCGTCATCTTCTATGTTTCTATGTCTGCATATTGAGCTCTGTCCCCAGCTCAAGTTTATGGGGGTTGTAAAAGAGGCCATCACCAAGTACTTTTAAGGATACAATTTTGGGGTCCAAGGAACATCCTAGAGCAGTAGTCTTCATTGCAAGGCCTGTGAGCCAATGACAGCCCTCTAAGACCTCTGTGCAGGGTTATGGAACTATTTAACCCTTTTTGTTTCCAGTGCTGTATTCTTTGGGCTGCAGGCAGCATCAGTGAAATAAACATAAACCCACAGAATATTCACACACCCGCCAACCAAAAACGTCAAACGAAGGAAACTGTATGACAACTTACTGGCCACCAGAGCAGCAAAACTGGACAGACAACTCACCAATCTGCTGATTTCTACCAGACTACAAAACCTTCAAAAAAGAAACAAAAACCCTAGTCTCCAAAAAATACATAAAACCAATACAACACAACTAAACATGTTCCAAACTCCTCCTGCAATACTACCTACACTTTAGCAAATTAGAAAATGTTCAAACTATTCCTAAAGTACTTATTATCTTAACAATATGTACTTCTTAATATCATAACAATTATGTAATCCGCCTTGAACCGCAAGGTAAAGGTGGAATAGAAATCACTAATGTAATGTAAACATGCTACCTTTGGCAGCCCCAAAAGCTTTCCCTTTGCTACAGCTTCCTACCATGGGTACAGGAAGCTGTAGCAAAAGGAAAATCTCCAGGGCCTCTGAACACAGTGTCTTTATGTCACTCACACTGCCTATAACCTGAAGAGTGCAGTGCTGGAAACAAAAAGGGTGGAAAAAGTACTGGATACTGCAGGGGGGGGGAGGGAGAGGGAAGTACAGAGATATTGGACTGTGGAAATGAGGAGAAAAGGATAATAATATGCCAGAAGAGAAATGGAGGGGAGGACAGTGATGCCAGATCACAGGAAGGATAGGGGAGAGATGCAGAACAGGGATGGAAGGGGAGGCAAAAGATAGCAGACCAAAGGAAAGGGTGAAGAAAAGGAGAGAGATGTTTGAGGAAGGGGAAAGAGGGGAGAAATACCAGACCATGGGAAAAGGGGAAGGGAAAGGCAGGGCAGAGAGAGGGAAGAGATAATTTTACTCAGATTGAACATTATTTACAAATATGAACTTTCATTATTTGTTTGTATTCTGGAGGGTTTTTTTCAGTCAATGAAGTGATTACCCTTTCTAGTTGAGAGGAAGGTTGCTGCCTGACAGGGTTCTGAGTTTTTTTCCCTCCAGTTTTCACCATTCCATATACATTACAGCGTAGTGTTTTGTGTTTGAACCCTACTGTGTACTCTTCTCCATTGATACTATTGACCATTTAAATCTACTCTGTTTTCTGTCTTTCAACCAGTTCTTAATCCATAATAGGACATTACCTCCTATCCCGTGACTTTCTAAATTTTCTCAGAAGTCTTTCATGAGGTACTTTGTCAAATGCCTTTTGAAAATCCAGATACACAATATCAACTGGCTCACTTTTATCCACCTTTATTCACCCTTTCAAAGAAATGTAGTAGAATGGTGAGGCAAGATTTCTCTTGATTTAAATTCATGCTTATGCAGACTCTAATATTGTTCTTTATAAAATAGTCTCTATTTTGCCTGGCACCGACATCAGCCTCACCTGTCTATAATTTCCTGGATCACCTCTGAAACCCTTTTTACAAATTGGTGTCATATTTGCTACTCTCCAGTCTGCATCGTGGCTACAGACACACTTCAGGATGCCTAATACTATCGTAGGCATGGCTAACGGTGAGAGTGGCATTAGAAACTAAACTAAACTAAAACTTAATTTTATAGACCGGGTCATCAACCAAAAGGTGCTCGACTCAGTTTTTACAATATTGTAAGACAAGTATAGTACATAAATATGAAAGAAGAATGTAATCTAGAATGGCTTAGTTTCCAAAGTGTTTAGTAAACAAGAAAGTTTTCAGGGCTTTCCGAAATAAAACGAAGGGGCCTAGACTTCTAAGTAACTCATCCCAGAGCTCAGTTAGTTTGAAAATGAAAGAGTGGCCAAATCTCTTGAAAGTTCTATTTTTACCCCTAAGGGAAAAAAATGTAAGTTTTAATTTATTTGAACTCCTAGCGAGTTGAGATCTGTGTACATTCCAATCTATAGGAATCAAAGTAATAAAAATGCCAAGGAGAATTTTAAATGCACTTAAATTGAACTCTAAGATACACTGGAAGCCAATGTAATTCCTTGAGCAATGAGGTTACGTGATCAAATTTACTCTTACTAAAAATGAACTTGGCAGCAGTGCTCTGAATCAATTGAAGTCTCTGCAGACAGACCTTTGAGAGACCCAGGTACCTTGAGTTGCAATAATCCAACCTTGACAAGATAATTGACTGAACCAATACAGAGAAGTGTTGCTGTTGAAAGAGTACTCTCACTCTTCTCAGGATATGGATGCTAAAGAAACACAGAGAATTTAGCTGATCCTTAAATGTAAAAGATGAATCAATAACAATACTCAATATTAGCAATTCACATGAAAGGTAGACCTTGAAAACCCTGGCGTACATTCCAGGTGCCTACCTTTCAAAAAGCTGCAATTCTATAAATGGCGCCGTTGCATAATTGACACGTGATTGGCAATCATTTCTTAGGTGGAAAACAACGGCACCGTTTATATAATCCTGGCCTCTATGAACAACTTTGAAATATCCCATTGCTTCAATCTATATACCATGTTTATATTGTGTACCAATCTGGAGATATTTTAAAGCTCAACTGCAAAACCTGCTTAATCAACATGCTATTTCGTAATTTTTTGGGATGATAACTTTGATAATGAAGAATGGTATTGCGGTCTGTAGGTTTCCAATGTGCAAAAGTTATAAAAGTCCCCTGTACATATTGAATATGTATATTGAAGAAATCCACTTCATGGTGGCTAATAAGAGATGTGGAAGATATATTAGGTTCACAGCCATTTAAATAGGACGGGAATTCATCTATGTGTTCTACTGTTAAAGACGGGTTATTTTACTACAAATTGAGCTATTTTAGCAGAAGTTTGCATTGAATAAAATGGAACCCTATGCTAAAATAGCATGAGGTGGTAAAATAACCTGTCTTAACAGTAGCATACGTTGATGAATTCCCCCTAAATTAGCTGAATCTCTAAGGCTCTGTTCGTGTAACCAAGGATTGAAGGTAAAAAAACTAAGAATTATGATAACAGTTCAAAAACATTTTTCAGATACAATAGATCTCCCTGTTGGATCCACTAAAGATTTATGAACTTTTAGAATAAAAAAATATATATAGAATAAATATATAGTATAGGTGTAACAGGATGCTGCCTAGACAAATATTTATATTGCTTAGTAGATATTATTCCCTGGCAAATTTTGAAGAAACACTGATATATGACTGTGTTGAAAATATCACATGAAAATGTTTTCCAGATGATGTTTTGCTCATATGGTCAGAAAATAAGGCAGGAGGAGTAGTGGTACAAGATAGGGATAAATATATAAATGAGGCTATGAGGCAATTATCTGATGAACAATTTTAATCAACTTTTACCCGAGGACCCATCTGTTAGTCTTTGATATTTTATCAGAGGCTAACAATTGGGGAATAATATCTACTAAGGAATATAAATATTTGTTTAGGCAATATTCTGTTAATTGTTGCACAATTATTGGATCCTGTCAAGGGGTTTGGAAGATAATACCGACGAACAGTCCCGTGACAGACCAGTGACAAAATATAAATGGTTATTTTTCACTTATATTTTGATAAATATTGGACAGTTATTATCAATAGACACAGTACAATAATGGAAATATTGCAGCTTTACCCTTAGGAGAGATAAGGACACTGATCCTTACCATATATTTATCACATAATGAGATAAATATTTGATTAAATATATGGTAAAAAAATAAGAACATTTTTAAGGAATAATGGTGTTAATCTAGGTATAGTGTCCAATTTATTTCTGTACAAGTGGTTACTTTTATTAGTTTTATTATTTCTTTATCGTTACAAAACATTTTTGTTTTGCCTATCATATAATTACAATCAAACTATTATTTCATAAAAATTAATAACACAATAAAAACCATATAAAAACATTTTTTTTAAAAACCACTCACTCTCTTTTAAAGATCCTTCTTGATAAGTCAGGTTTAATCTCAAGCCAACCCACCTTAGATACTCACAAATTCATTCCTCTCTTACAAAACACTTGGTAGTTTCAGAATTCAAGAATGCTTTGGATAAAGATGGTATAAGCAATAAAAAAGAGGAGGCACATAGATGGAGATAAAACAATTTATGAATAAAGAAGTAGAATTGATGGGCTAAAGGTTGTTTTTATTCTGGCAAGTTACTACCGTGTTTCCCCGAAAATAAGACCTAGAGCCTTTTATGGCCCCATAATTAATATAAGACAGTGTCTTGTTTTCGGGGTAGATCTTATTTTTTTCTGTATACAATGGTCATCTCTCCCTTCCTCTCCTTCACTCCAATTCTTTCCTGTCTCCCCCATATGTGCAGCATCTTTTCTCCCCTCTCATCTTGTGCAGTATCTTTCTATCCCTCCCATCCCACTGTGCAGAAGAACCCTTGCACCTTCTATCCCTTCCTTCCTCCCATTCCCCCGTGCTGCATCTTTCTATCCCTCCCATCCCCCCCACTAACCCTTTCATCTCTCCCTCCCATCCAAATCCTGACCGCGAGACCGAAATACCTGGTAACAAACGGCAGCGTTAGCAGCACAGGCTGCTTCACAGTCTTCTCACGCCTGGGCGTTCCTCTGTCGTATCACTGATGATGTCATCAGCAACGCGGCACACGGAATGCCCGGATGTAAGAAGGCTGCGATGCAGACTGTGCTGCTGATGCTGCCGTTTGTTATCAGATATTTCAGTCTCGCGGTCGGGGTTCAGATGGGAGGGAGCAATGGAAGGGTCAGCGGGGGGAAGCGCTGCTGCCGGCGACTAAGGCTTATTTTCAGGGATAGGGCTTATATTAAGACCTACCCTGAAAATAATGCTAGGATTTATTTTCGGGGTAGGTTTTATTTTCGGGGAAATATGGTATGTTGTATGCCAAGTTCAGCTCCTCCCAAACTCTAGTGCAGTATATCGCAAACTGAGCCGCCCCAGATTCTAACGTATTTCTGGTAGAAATTCTGAAAACCTCAATGAGTTGAGGCCACAAAGGACCGAATTGGGGAGGCTCTGCTTTCAAAGACCAGGATATGACTTCTACCAGAGAAGCGATAAGCATAATCAAGATATCTAATCATAGAAACTTTAATCATTCATTTGCACAAAACTGCCTCAATAACAAAATACAATTAACAGAAGCAGAACATTTCTAAATTTACCGTACAATAAATAAAAGAAAAAGATTATGAGAATTTATTTTTCTTATTTGAATAAAATGTGGCAGATAAACAAAAGCTCTGCTCACAAGTCCATGTAAACTATAAAATCTTTAGACATTTCAATTGACTCACTGCGAGAAACGGCATCAGCCTACAAAGTCACAATGGATAATAAACTAATGTGTGCTTTTGTTAAGATACTGTACAAACATATTGGCTAGCTGTGAGATGTTTTCATTTGGATGCAGTTTTGTGTAACTGATAAACTGGTGTCGAAGTTTCCTCAGTTCTGCTATACCGAGAGTCCTGGTCAGTTCTATGTATGATCGACATTAAGGAAAATACACCGGTAGCTTTATTAACCCCTTCCTTTTAGGAGCCTTCTTATTCTCCCATAGCCTCTGGTCAGGACAACAAATTGGCTAATTCCATTACATGATGTTCTCTTGACCAGCTAGCCATCTGTTTGTGAGGATGCATTTAAGCACAATCCTGAAATGATTTTCAAACTCCTTCTGCTTGTGATTATAGTCTCCTGCTTTAGCCTGGGCACAAGCGCAAAAATCAGGACAGGACTACAATTTAATGAAAACAAAATTAGACTTGCAAAGCAAAACTCCAGGAGCAAGACTGCCAGTTACCAATCATAAAATCTCATCTGGCCAGCAGATACTATTGGCAGTTTGAACACATGGTTACCAGTCTTTAGGCATGTCCAGTAAATATTAGGGCAGATGGCAGTACAACCGAGAGAAGATAGTCCAGTTAGTCGGGTAAAGCAATAAAGGCAGCTCAGATTGCCCTGCCCATCAGTCACATTCTTGAAGGCAAACAGTTTATCTGTAATTGTTCTGGTTAAAATAACACCATGTTGGACTCTATGGATCAAATGTTTACATCTTACAGACTAAACAAAACCAACTATTGTAACTAATTATTTCAGTTTTATTTCATGGTAACTTAATGAGTGAATGGTGCCAAACTAGTGCAGTCCTTATGCATGGACAAATTTGGGAACAAATACACAAACGTACTAATTTTTTTTTTAAGGATATTTTCTCATTGGCTCCAGGCACAGCAATGACATCTCCAGGAACACTGGTTTTCTGGGCATTCAGGATTGCCTAGAAATAAAATAAATGTTAGTCTCTTGTCAAAAAACAGTAACAAAGATTAATGTTCAGAGCTGCTGCATACATTGAAACAATGCAATTCTGTCACATAACCAGAGTGCAAGACAGTGTGTGGAGGGAGTTGGAGAAGTCTAGAAATTGGGGATCTCTGAAATTCTCACAGTATAGACTGTTCTGCAAAAGGGGAGCAGAAGAGAGAAAACTAGGGATTCAAGAACAAGAGGGTAATAAGCACTATGGCACAGGGTACGGAATCCAAAGTCAATCATGCCAACATGCAGGATTCTTTTTTTTTGGGGGGAGGGGTGTTCTAAAGGCTGGAATGGAGTACCTTGGTTTGGTTTTTAAATAAAGTAAAATGACCACAGAATTCCTTAGAAGGGTGACAGTGAAGAAGCAGGCATATTAAATTTGACCAAGAGAGAGATCTGGAGAACCCCTTTCTAAACACCAGCTCATTTTGCTTTTTTTGCTCGTAAACACTTCCAGTTATGTATGTCAGAGAGCTTGAACCTCCCACTGGCAAAAATAAGACCTAGAAGAATGGATGGGGGCAATTTCCTAGATTCTTATGATTTGATACCTAATGTACGAAGGTGGTTTGAAAAGTTTGGTAAAAAAAAGCAAGTTAAACAATGAGTCGCCATCAAGGGCTATAAACTTAGTCCAGAGAGTTTCCAGGTTTTTTTGCATAAGAAAAATAGCTTATGAAAAAACAGGAAAGTTGATAGACCAAGTGTATAGCCCATGATGGAGACTATGTTGTTTAACTTGCTTTTTTTTTAATCAAACTTTTCAAACCATCCTCTATGCTCAAAAAAAGGTTGATTAAACTGATAAGAACAGATACTACACTTGATCTTAGCCCCAGTTAGATTACAAAAGTTAAATAGTTCCTTGTCCAATAGATGCTGGCATTGTAAATTGGAGATAGGGACTTTGGACCATCTTTTATTCTTCTGTCCCCATATCTTAGCCTTTTGGAACTCAATCTGGGATCAAATAAATTGTTTATTGGAAAACCATGTAGCGTTATCTTATGATACTGTGATATTTGGAATGTATATGAGAAATATCATCGAGTAATAATAAACTTTTAAAGATCATGACTGGAGTTGCCATCCAACATATTACTAATAACTGGAAAGATCATACTAGGTTGAACTTTAATTTTTGGTGGAATTCATTATGCCACATATATAGAATGGAAAGATCAATAGCGATACAAAATGGAAATTATAATCATTTTATTAAAATTTGGGAGCCATTAACGTCTTTTTGTCATGATTAAATGCCATTTTTCTATTAGTCATACAACAAATAGTATTGGGAGGGGGGAGGGATACAAATATAGGTTTCTTATTATGAATGAAGAGCTTTGAGGGAGGGTGGGGAGAGGGTTACATTTGTATGTTTAGATTATAATGATAAGATATGCAAGTGCTCTGATTAATTGCGATTATAATGATACGTTGTACACTTGATGAAAGTTTTAAAAATGAATAAAGAATAAAAAAAAAAAAAAGGTTGATTAAAAACGCACCATCACCACATCCTGAGTAACCTTGTCCAATTCGTGCAAATAGTTTGTGGAAGAGAGAGGTTGCTGTATGGAAGAAAAACAGGGAAAATAAATTCCTGAAGCATATATCACTATAAAAGAGGTCCATCCACCTAACCAGCTGTGTATCTGAACACTCATATTCAATAGAGTTCACATGTCATCCAGAAGTCAAAGTTTTATATGGGTTTAAGACCGCTAAAACCTGCATTTGATATCATATAGCTGACAAGGCAATGACCACAAAGCAATCAGATTGATTTTCAAGGTTCCATATAACCCCTGCAATTAAAGGCAATTAACTGTTTTAACAGGGGCATCATCAGCGACACTTCCTCTCACATCACTATGCACTTGCAGAAATAGTAGTGTTTTATGCTAAGAAATGGCTCTTCCATATTAGCTGAATTTTGGAAAAGTACTGCGTTAAGGAGGCAATTTCCAAAGTGTCTGCACTGGAGAAAATTTGCAGGTACTTTTATTCAACAGATTGCATCAATTTTCAAAAGTTTTGATGAAAATTGCAATTTTCTGCATGTCACTTTTGCTATGACAAAACAGCTAATGAACAAGTTTGCCAAATTCTTCATCTTTTCAGCGATTTTGCATGATTTTTGTGAGCAGATGATGCACAAACACAAATCCAGCAAGCTATATGTAAATTTGTAAACACAGTTATATTTTCCTAGCATGTTTCCCACATGTAGTGATGTTGGAGAAGTCATTTGTACCATAGTCAGGGGAAAACCGGAGAGGCATGCAGTGCCATGGGTACAAAATCATTGCAGGGCCTTATTTGCATAAGTCACCAGGGGCTGAAAAGTGGGCCAATATGCAAAACAAAAAACCCACCTTGCTTAATGGTAGGCCCAGCCTTAATCTTCGCATGTATTATGATACTGCTGACAATTTTTACAAAAATAAAGTGAAGGTAGGATTGATACTTTATCCTCCAGGATTCATGTTTTTTGTGCACCGAACATCCCACTATGTTGCCAAATCACTGGTTACTATTCTGTATCATGAGATAGGAGAACTTAATGCAGGTGAAGGCCAACAGCCAATTTTCTGGGTACTAAATGGTCAGTGACAAACTAGGCAGCTCACCCAAAGTGCCCTAGAGTTTCAGGTTTACACCATTAATTTCATCTGCACAAAGTTGCTTTAAGAAATGTTTTTCATTTTCAAAACCACTAGCTCTCCCTCATCTTTCCCCTGCCCAATTTCCAGTTCTGCTGTTAACATACAGTTTGAGTGGATTGATTGGGGACAGGGGCTTTTCTGTGGAAAATGGCATTGCAGATGTCTTCCAAAGGCAAGGTGTCATCTTTCTGCACAGTAAAGAGTGGGCTGTCCCATCGATTTCGAGAGTCAGGAGCTTCAAAACGCTGTACTAAGGCATCAAATCTGTAGAATAAAGAGCAAAAAGATGATGAAACTTTGAGACTTAAAGAGCATCTCTATAACTGGGTGTCTAAAATGTACAGAATATCAGCACAGAAACCAAAACAAAAGACAAAACTGCAGATCAAATGTACAAGATGCAAGCAATGTTTATTTCAATAAACAATTGGTTGCGCACAAATAAACCACCTTAAATGAGGATTGGGACCCGACATGATCCATGTTTCGATCAACACGTCTTCATCAAGGGTCCCAGAGATGGTGTTTCGGCCAAGGTAGCCTTCTTCAGGGGTGTATGAATGAAGCCCAGTAGATGGTGCCAGAATGCAAATAATAAAACCAAAAGGAATACTCTCAATGTCCAGTTAGGAGCCTGCTGCCTGACACGGTGTCTTAAAAATGCAATTTTGAAGAATGCTGCAAAATGAAAGATATCTCACCCAGGAAACCACCTTAGTCATCGAGCCCAGGACCTGAAGGTAATGCCAGGCAATGGAGCTTTGCATCGCTAAGATTTCTGCAATCTGCTTCCTGAGCTTCTGTTTGCATGGCTTGGGAAGAAAGACGTAGCCCTTTGCTGTGTCGAAGCAGACTCCCAAATACTCCAAGCATCGAGTCTGCTCTAAATGACTCGTCTTAAAGTTGACGATCCAGCCCAAATCCTGAAGGAGATCTACAACTTGCCACACTGCTTCCTCTCCCTCCGCCTTCGACAAGGCTCTGACCAGCCAATTGTCCAAGTAAGGGTGTACCTGAATTCCCATGCTGTGGAGGTGAGCTGCGACCATCACCCTTGGTGAAGGTGCATGAAGCCGAATTTGTTAGGCCTGCATATTCTTGTGTATGTATTAGCTTTTTATATATTTTTAATAAATTGATTGTCCCTTAAGTTGGTTGACTGTATCCCTGCCCCACTTCTTTTTTGTCTCACTTAAACACACCACAGAAAAATCATAGGATTGGCAACTGTGCCAACAATTATTCAGACCAAGGCTCAAGCATCACCTGCCACATTCTACAACAAATGATGCTTAACATTAGAAAATAAAATCATTATGATCTTGGACTCTTTTCAAACTGTACAATATTTTGATCTTACTGTATTGCTGTTCATAGATATCTTATACACATTTTATCTTACAACTGTTTATTACTTATTTTGTATGTTTGTTTTAACTGATACTGTACATAAGAACATAAGAATTGCCGCTGCTGGGTCAGACCAATGATCCATCGTGCCCAGCAGTACGCTCACGCGACAGCCCTCTGGTCAAAGACCAGCGCCCTAACTGAGACTAGCCCTACCAGCGTACGTTTTTGTTCAGCAGGAACTTGTCTAACTTTGTCTTGAATCCCTAGAGGGTGTTTTCCCCTATGACAGACTCCGGAAGAGCGTTCCAGTTTTCTAACACTCTCTGGGTGAAGAACTTCCTTACGTTTGTATGGAATCTATCCCCTTTTATCCTCTCGTTCTCTCTACTTTGGAGAGGGTGAACAACCTGTCTTTATCCACTAAGTCTATTCCCTTCAGTATCTTGAATGTTTCGATCATGTCTCCTCTCAGTCTCCTCTGTTTGAGGGAGAAAAGGCCCAGTTTCTCTAATCTTTCACTGTACGGCAACTCCTCCAGCTCCTTAACCATCTTAGTCGCTCTTCTCTGTACATCTCCCCTGGCCTTGGGATGGCATGATTTTGTAAAACAATCTAATGGATATGGTAAATTGATTGCACTTCTTACATTTCCTGTGTGTACCGATTTTCAGGTTCTCTTTTGCTGTTCCATCCAGAGCTGACTTCTGGAGCAGTCACACAATAAATCTATATATAGAGAAATAAAAATATGTGCTAAGTCTTAAGATGCATCCAGAGTATTCAAGGACTATAAAAATGTGAAATCTACATCAGCAACGTTGTGAGACCTAAGCATCTAAATATGTATACCTTAGCAAAGAGACAAGGCAAGGGATATTCAAGTACTTGAAAGATATTGCTAATGCTCAGAAAGTAGGGTTGTACCAAATACTTGTATTCAATTTGGTCCCAAATAGTGCCCTAAATACACTGAGGGTGGGAGTGTTTTCCTGTGTTGGTCCTGAGGCATGGAACAAGCTTCCACAGTATATATGACAACAAGAGGATCTAATGAAATTTAAAAAAATTGCTGAAGGGTCACCTTTCCTATGCAAAGAAGTATGGTTGAAGGTGCAATGCTGGATTGGCGCAGTGCGCTTGATTCTTTGGGTTTGCTATATGGGACATTATTTTATGCTTAGTATTTTATTGCTTGATCTATTTTGCTGTTTGCATGTTGAAATTTATTATGTTTGTCAATCTGTGATTCGCTTTGTTTAAGGCAAATAATAAATAAACAATACAATTTGTATTTGCCTGAATAGTGATTTAAATTTGAATACAAATTCTAATCTCTGGGGCTCTACTGTGCTAAATTCTACTAAAATAAACACTTGATCTCTAATTTCACATTGCTTCTTTTATTATTATCGTATTCAGCTGAATAATATTTTTCTTTATTCACATTTGGCTGAACAATAAAATATGCTATTCAATAAACATAGAAGATGACAGAAAAGGGCTACAGCCCATCAAGTCTGCCCACTCTGCTTACCCACCCCCTGTCTATGCC
Organism: Geotrypetes seraphini; assembly: GCF_902459505.1. Classification (NCBI taxonomy): domain Eukaryota; kingdom Metazoa; phylum Chordata; class Amphibia; order Gymnophiona; family Dermophiidae; genus Geotrypetes; species Geotrypetes seraphini. Next base: position 56,782,531 of record NC_047097.1, on the reverse strand, counting down.
CTAATGACCCAATTTCCTTATCTTGACCCTCGTAGGGATCCCACATGGGTATCCCATTTATTCTTAAAGTCTGGCATGCTGTCTGCCTCAATCACCTGCACTGGAAGCTTGTTCCAATGATGAACCACTCTCTCTGTAAAGAAATACTTTCTGGTGTCACCATGAAATTTTCCGCCCCTGAGTTTGAGCGGGTGCCCTCTTGTGGCCGAGGGTCCCTTGAGAAAGAAAATATCATCTTCCACTTCGACACGTCCTGTGAGGTACTTAAATGTTTCGATCATGTCTCCCCTCTCCCTACGTTCCTCGAGAGTGTAGAGCTGCAATTTGTTCAGTCTCTCTTCGTACGAGAGACCCTTGAGCCCCGAGATCATCCTGGTGGCCGTCCGCGGAACCGATTCAATTCTGTGCACATCTTTACTGTAATGTGGCCTCCAGAATTGCACACAGTACTCCAGATGAGGTCTCACCATGGCCCTGTACAATGGCATTATGACTTCAGGCTTTCGGCTGACGAAACTTCTATGATACAACCCAATATCTGCCTTGCCTTAGATGAAGCCTTCTCCATTTGATTGGCAGTTTTCATGTTTTCAGTAAAAAGGAAACTTTTGGAACAAAAAGATGATCTGAGGTTCTGAGGAGACAGATTCAGAGCAACATCAGGAATTTGGGGCTCTTTTCACAGAAAGAATGGTGGTTGCTTGGAATGCCCTACCAAAGTTCAAGAAAAAAAAAATAAATAAAAGGAGGGGGTGTTTTAAATGGTAACAGAGTTTAAGGCATAGAATGAGCATGAGGATTCTTTGTTAGAAAAACGTGAAGAAATATCAGCTGGATCCATATGCCAGGCTGCATTTCAGTAAAAACTAGAAGCCCTATCGAAAATGCAGGCACTTCCTTAGCCAGATCAGTCTGGGAGACAACACAATACACCTGTTGACAATATCAACACGTCTGGGAAGATGTTCAGAAAGATCAAGGGGATGTTAATGGCTCCTATTACAACTACTTATTATTTCTATAGCACTGCCAGATTTATGCAGCGCTGTACATTAAACATGTAAGGGACAAACAGGACAAATAAGGGTTAGGGAATTTCTTACAGAGGGAATGACAAAACAGACATTAGTAAGAGTTACGAGTTAAAAGCAGCTTCGAAAAAGTGGCTCTTAGCTTAGATTTGAACACTGCCAGAGACGGAGCTTGACATACTGACTCAGGCAGCCTGTTCCAGGTATATGATGCAGCAAGACATAAGGCAGCGGTGCCCAAATGGTCGATCGCGATTGACCAGTAGATCGCAAAGGCAACGTGAGTCGATCATGTTGCCTTTGAGATCTTGTTCTTCCTGCCTTCAAGCGTGTACAAGCACCGGACCCACAAGCCTTCACATCTGACGTTAGAACTGACATCGGAGGTAAAGGCTTCTAGGTCTGGAGTCCACTGCACTGGCCACTAGGATGCCCTCTGCTCTGCAGGGATGATTGTGTGGCCATTTTGGTTCAAACATTGCCAGTCAGACGTTCTTATGAATGGCAACAAACAAGAGACAAGTTGGACGTTTCATTTTGGAAAATGGTTGCTCACTTTGTTCTCAGCGCAAAACATCCTTCTCACATATTTTCAAATAGGAAATATTGACGTCTTTCCTGTTTGAAAATGCATTTTGAGATGAACCTTTTTTTTTTTTTTTTTTTGGAAACATGCTGGACTACTTTTTCTTCTTCTTTCTTTTTCACATGGACATTCTTTTGCAAATGCTCCTCCAGAAAAGTATGTTTATACTATGGAAGAATAAAACAAGGTAGCATAGTGCTTGAATGTGTACAATGTCTTACCAGGCAGTGAGGAGTTTGTATGTGTTTTATTAAGCAATACAATTCATATCTATAACCTGAAAGAAAATAAGACACAGAACGTCAACAGGTTCTCCAGCAAGGAGTTTGCTTACAGATACAAACTTCTACTATTCAATTCACACTCTAGAATCTAATTGCTAATGTAATAACTGATCCCATCTTATTGTAAGCCACAATGATTCCTTGTTGAAAATTGCAAGATATAGAGTAGAGAATGACATGGTGGATGTTACCCGCGAGTAGCCGCAGGTAACTCGTCAAAACGGTGGAGGGGGGAAGGTGCTCACCGCAGGTACGGGGACAAGGCCATCCACCACCCTGTGGAGCGGTGAATGGCCTTGTCCCCGCAGTTAAGGGAGGGTACGTGCACAGTCACCGATCGCGTGCAGCCCCCTCCCTCCTTCCTACCTACCCGAATCTATCTATTTCCCTCCCTCCCCCTAACTTCCGGTTGCATCAGAGGAGAGGCTTCCACCCACACATGTATGAAATTGCATGAACACTCCGGCGGCTTTCAACAAGCTACTCAAACCTTAAAACGTGCCGCGAAGGTAAGGGGGAGGGAGGGACATGCACGGACTGCGCGAGGGGTGCCGAAGGGTAGTGAGGTGGCAAGAAGGAAGGGTGGATGCTGCGGGGACGGGGCGGTGAAGGGGACGGTGGTCCGGTGACAGATATTTTCCCCCGTGTCATTCTCCAATATAGAGAGCCTGTATGGTATGGTAACGCTACTAGATATATGCAGTGCTATATCTCAAAACACAGAAAAGACAGTCCCTGCTCAAAAGAGCTTACAATCTAGTCCAGGGGTGAGAAACGCACAAAGATATAATTTAGTCTTCCCTTCCTTTAAGGGAATTAAATCTGCTGGGAAGCTCAGTGATCTTTTATTTGGAATGAACTTCCTGACTCCATTAGGCTCTTAGGCCAGCTGCAATTATTTTGCAAATTCCTGAAAACTTTGTTGTTCTCGCAATTTGTAAATGGTTTAACTACAGCCTCAACAAAATGATAATAATGTAGTTATTTTTCTTATGCTTTTCTTATGTACTTTAGTCTTTAATTAGTTCTTCCTTCACCTATATTTTCTGCTATGTACTCTAATCTTAATTATATATGAACTGAGTCGAGCTCCACTGGGAGGTGACCCGGTATATAAACCAAAGATTAGATTAGATTAGGGGTGTCAAACTCAATCACATAAGGGGCCGAAATCCAAAACATAGGCTAAGTCACGGGCCAAATTTTTTATTAAGATGCATTAACCGATTTAGCATGCGTTAAATGCGCACCTTAAAAAAAGGACCCCTTAGTCTTAGTAGAAGTATAGGGTTACAACTTCTCTAACCCCATGCCGGCTCTGTGATGTAAACAAAATAAAATTTAAAAAGACATGTCTATACTAGGAAGAACCAACGTACATGACTAACACAATTTATAACAAGTTTGTTATCTCTGGAAATCTTTTGAACAAAAAAAAAAAAGAGAAAAAAACCCTGTGAAACTGAACTTTTATTTGGGAAAAACAATAAAGCCCTAACTTTAAGAATGAGGACCATATGAATGCATACAAAGCCAATACTCACGTTTCAAACTCGTAGTGCATCAATTACTCATACAAATATTTTTTAAAACCCTAAGAAACATAGAAACATGATGGCAGATAAAGGCCAAAGGGCCCATCCAGTCTGCCCATCCGCAGTAACCATTATCTCTAAGAGATCCCATGTGCCCATCCCAAGCTTTCTTGAATTCAGACACAGTCTTTGCCTCCGCCACCTCTACCAGAAGACTTTTCCATACATCTACCATCCTTTCTGTAAAAAAGCACTTCCTTAGATTACTCCTGAGCCTATCACCTCTAAACCTCATCCTACGCCCTCTCATTCCCCTCAAATGAAAGAGACTCAACTCATGTGCATATATGTACAGACATTTCTATATCTCCCCTCTTCTGCCTTTCCTCCAAAGTATACATATTGAAATCTACATCTGTCCCTATATGCCCCATAATGAAGACCATCGACCATTTCAGTAGCTCTCCTCTGAACCCACTCCATCTTGTTTATATCTTTTTAAAGGTGCGGTCTCCAGAATTGTGCGCAATATTCTAAATGAGGTCTAACCAGAGTCTTATACAGGGGCATCAATACTTCCTTTTCCATACTGGACAAACCCCCTTCCTATGCACCCTAGCATCCTTCTAGCTTTCACCATCGCCTTTTCAACCTCTTTGGCCACCTTAAGATCATTACATACTATCATCCCAAGTCCTGCTCTTCTTTCATTCACAAAATGTTCTTCACCCCCTAAATTGTACCTTTTCCTGGTGTTTTTGCTGTCCCAATGCATGACTTTGCATTTCTTAGCATTAAATCTTAGCTGCTAGATCCTTCCCTCATTTTTTCCGCACCATCATGGGTGTTAACTCTATTGCAGATTTTGGTATAATAATAATTTATTTTTACATACCACCTAACCAGCAGTTCATAGCGGTTTACTTAATAGGTAATTGGCATACAATATAATAACAACAACATCATACATAATAAAATTCTGAGTAACTAATACAAGCATTAAACCAATGAATTAAGAAAACACAATGTAAACTAAAATGAGTATAGATAAAAAGTACATTATAACTACATGATAATATGAAAATCAATAATGTATATTATATTGTTTAAATAAGTGGGTTTTAAGATCCTTTTGAATTTGATAGTAAGTAAGAAATGGAGAAACAAGACGATTCAAACATTAATTCATTAATCCTGCAAAGAGGCAAATCCTACCTGACAGCCCTTCAGCAATATCAGTTACAAAAATGTTAGAAAGAACAAACCCAAGAACCAAACCTTGAGGCACACCTCCGGTAACATTCCTTTCCTTAGAGTAGGGGTAGGCAATTCCAGTCCTCAAGAGCCGGAGCCAGGTAAGGTTTTCAGGTTCTCCACAATGAATATGTATGAGATGGATTTGCATGCACTGCCTCCTTGAGATGCAAATCTATCTCATGCATATTTATTGTGGATATCCTGAAAACCTGACCTGGCTCCAGCTCTCGAGGACCGGAATTGCCTACCCCTGCCTTAGAGGAATCTCCATTGACCACTACCTTCTGTTGCCTTCCATTCAACCAGTTCTTGACTCAGTCTGTCACTTTGGGGCTCATACCAAGGTCACTCAGCATGGACTCCTGTGTGGAACACTGTCAAAGGCTTTGCTAAAATCTAGCGCCTTCCCTCTATCCAACTCTCTGGTCACTCACTCAAAGAAATTGATCAGATTTGTCTAACAATACCTGCCTCAAGTGAATAAACAAACTGCTTGTTCACATATTATACAGAAACTGCCATCAGAGTACACAAGTTAGAGCCTTGGAATTCACTCCCAGTCTTCGACGGCTGCCAAAGGGTCAGATTTTCAGGATATTTTTAATGAAAATGTATGAAAGATTAGGCAGAGTACAAGTATACATGGGATAACAAAGTGAGAGGGAGGACAACAAAACAAGATAAACATGGCAAAACATCAGGCGGGTAGAAATGGACAATCTGGATTGGCCAAAACAGCTCTTTTCTGACATTTTCCATGTTTTAACCCACCTATGCTACCATGGGCTTATTCACTAGGACTTCTCTCAGTCTTTTTTGGGGCAAAAGCTTAGTCATGGAAAAAGGCTCACCTTTTATGTAGTTAAGGGAATCCAGAATCACTACATCTTCCTTGTTGAGCTTCCTGTAACAAAAACATGATGCATTTAATATACAGTATAATGAATTCGATCTAATTTGATATTTTTTGCTCTTGAACAACAAGAACCTAATGGCCACAAAAGAGTTATTGCCTTAAAGTTAAAAGGCCTCAATAACCTGCTAATTGCAAAGAAAAGAGAGGAACCATCTAGAGGACTTGCTGAAGAAGCCTTCATTCAAAAACAACCAGAAGCAATGCCATCTCTACTCATGGGCAGGTTTGATAAAAATGGACAAATTTTCCAATGAGGCTAGTATGAACTGGAAGAAAAGAGGACCAAAAGAAAGATCACCTTTTTCCTACCCCCCTCCAAATTAATTTACTAGGCCAGCAGAAGACATATCTGTACAAATATTTATGTACTCAAAGACTTCATTTTTTTTTTCCCTGAATGTCCAGTTCTTCTTTATTGTAAACCGCCTCGAACTACTTTGGCTTTAGCGGTATATAAACAATAAATTATTATTATTATTATTATCATCAGGGATCTCTCTGCAAGAACACCCCAGCATTCAGAGCACATATACAGCACTGGATGGTGGGCCTTTGTGTTGTCAGAGGCATTGCAAGTCAAGAAGATTCTGGAACATTTAGGACTGTGAAGCAAGACGAGTAGGTGATAGACACATATCTGTACTTCTCAGTAAGTGCTGCCATACTAGGACAGACCGAAGGTCTATCAAGACCTGGGTAAAACATTTTATGCTGCTTATCGTAGGAATAAGTCGCGTATTTCCCCACATCCATCTTAATGGCTTATGGACTTCTCTTAAACCCTGCTAAGCTAACTGCTTTTACCACATTCTGAGGCATTGAATTCCAAAGTTTAACTACACGTTGAGGGAAGAAATATTTTCTCCTATTTCTTTTAAATCTACTATTTAGTAGCTTCATTACGTGCCCCCTATCCTAGTATTTTCGGAAACAGTTCTTCACCCCCTAAACTGCAACTCATAATGGTTTTGTGATTTTCTTACACCCACAATATAGTTTGTGCTGGACACCCCCTTTTGAGGAAGCTTCCATTAGCAAAATGGATAAGTCTCTTTGTGTGCATAATAGTATTTAATTTGACAGTTTAGTATTCAATGTGACAAAGTTTGTTTTGATATTCACTTAAGTGTTCACAGCATGATTGAAATACTGGAATGTTAGGAGTTAGGGTGTGTTGGTGATCCGATCACCAACTGCTTTGCAATTCTTTTATAATTTTGGTGCTGGGAAGGAGAGAAGTTGAAAATGTGGGTGTTTTCCGACTCTGACACACCCCGTTGTAGTGATCCAACCCTTGATTATAGTTGTGGTGAAGGAGCAGCATACACAGAAGTACAGAAGACTTAGCACAGGGGTCTCAAAGTCCCTCCTTGAGGGCCGCAATCCAGTCGGGTTTTCAGGATTTCCCCAATGAATATGCATGAGATCTATGTGCATGCACTGCTTTCATTGTATGCTAATAGATCTCATGCATATTCATTGGGGAAATCCTGAAAACCCGACTGGATTGTGGCCCTCAAGGAGGGACTTTGAGATCCCTGACTTAGCAGTACCGCCATCCCAGTCCTTCAGTTTACATTATCCCCATTTTATCAATTTCTAAGGGTATTTGCTGTAAAGAAAAATTTTTTCCCAGTCTCCACACTGCCTTCTGTTTTGGTGTGTTTTCTAAATTCCATTTCACGCAGCTAGGCTCCTATTACTACATTCTACAAACTGATGTTGTCCTACCTGCAACCCAGCAGCTACAAACAGGTATGGCATCTTATTTTTACACCTCTAGCTGTCATGGCATGAATCACACAGAATTTATAGCACAGCAGTGATTACACTGAAACATTTCACAAGCCCCAGCTCAGTGCTATAGAAATTTGCGCACACAGCCTTGTATACAAATCACTGCCTTGTACTTTCACTGTTTGCAAAACCACGCTGCAGTACCTGATTTTTTTCCCCCAAGTTAAAGCGGAGCGTATCTGTTCTCTCTAGCATAATACTCCCAAGGCTTGAGAACTAATACCTTGAAGCCAGCTGCCAAAGTTCTGCCTATAGAAAACTACAACGCCAAGACAGACAGGTTCCCCCTTTGGCTTTGCAGCTCTGACAAGGAGGGAGATGCAATGCTTCATCAAGCAAGGCTGAGCACACTGAGCCACCCCGTCTCCTTTTCATCATGGGTGAATTCCAAACTGGCAGAAATGAACTCTGAGCCATAGGCCAAACAGTATGTTACTTTTTCTTGTTTTTATTCACAAAACTGGAATGAAGTGGAAGAGTTTACCAGTAAGCTAGCTTCCTTTCCCCTAAGTTTTTGATACAATATCTAGAGTAATTAAAAAGTATAATACATATGCTACAACAGCCTGCCCGACTATAAAAACAAAATAAACTCGCAGCTTAACCCTTTCAGGACCAAGGGACATATTTGTCCCATAACTTTAAAATCCTATAAATTTTGATTGGGATAGTCTACAGTTCTAAATTTGATATGTACGGATTCCATATGATACTGCCTTTATGTAAACAAACTGGTTCCGACATTCATTCATTAGCGTCGTTGCCAGATTGACGAGAAGATTCACTTGCCACACTGTCCATAAGCCAGAAGTGTGATTTTTTAAATAAAAATAATGATATTTCACAAAAAAAATCAATTTTTTGGCATCTGCAAGCCCTTTTTACCATAAAAATGTCGTCAAAACCACAAAAATTGGCCTACGATCCTTATGGTCCTGAAAGGGTTAAGGTATAATGCAATACTACTTATGCATACTCAATCTCGATTAGTCCTTGCTATTTTCAGGAAGTCTGCCTGGTACTGGCCTTGTTCCCTATCTACTGAAGCTGTCATCGAAGCCCCACACCATTCTAGCCTAGCATCTCTGTAGTATCCTCTCTCTCCTCCCAGAGGAATCTGGCATTTAACCCTTTTTTTTTTTTTTTTTTTTTTTACTAGCGCTGCACTCTTCAGGCCACAGGCAGCATGAGTGAAGTAAATACTCTGCCTTTGGCAGCCCCAGAAAATTTCACCTTTGCTGTAGCTTCCTACCATATGGACAGGAATCTGTAGCAAAGGAAGGCTGTGATTGAATAGAACACAATACAGGGATTCAAAGTGGGTTTGGATAAATTCCTGAAGGATAAGGGGATTGAGGGGTACAGACAGAAATAGTGATAGGTCATAGGATGAGTTCAGGGACCACTGACAGGTCATGGACCTAATGGGCTGCTGCGGGTGCGGACTACGGGCGCGATGGACCTCTGGTCTGACCCAGCGGAGACAACTTCTTATGTTCTTCCAGGACCGCCAAAGGCAGCGTGTTTACTTCATTCATGCTGTCTGCGGCCCAAAGACTGCAGTGCTAGGGGGGAAAAAAGGGTACAAAAATTCCAGATCCCGCCAGGGGTGGGGATGAAATTCTGGACAGGCTCCGCGGGCCACCCCAGAGGTCTTGGAGGGCTGCCATCAGTTTGTGGGCCTTGCAATGAAGACCAATGTGCTAAGGAACACAGTGCTAAGCACCAATACAAGGAGACCTGAATATGCTTCCCGGGACAGGAAAGATAAGTAATGTCTTACCGTTCTACTTCAGCTCTCAGTGTACCTCTTAATTCTCTCTCCTTTAGAGAATCTGTGTGAAAAAATAATAAAAATACATCACTGACAATACCACAATTCATTGTACCTTTTTAAAAAACTAGAAATGCTGAACAAGGGATAAACACTAGTGCTGAGTCACCCATTCTAATCCTATGGGTGACTTGGCATTTAGCTCGCGTTGCTTGGCATTGCAGCTTGATAAAAGGGGTAGGTTAGTTTGCCATCCTTTGTTTCTGTGCATTCAAATGAGCTGACAGTATTCTTGGAAAGGATTAGAAAAAAAAAACCAAACCCAGAAGGAAAAAAATAGTATGTGTCGGCTAAGGATATGTTTATAACAGTGGTCTCAAACTCGCAGGCCACTAGGTACTATTTTGAGGCCTTCGGTATGTTTATCATAATCACAAAAGTAAAATAAAACTGTTTCTTGTTCTTATGTCTCTTTAGCTATAAATGACAATATTATTATTAAGACTTAGCCAAAAGGAAAAATTTATAAACTATAAAGAGTTTTACCTTACGCAAAATTGTCATTTCTTTAATAAGAGATTAACTATTTTTTCTGTGGCCCTACAAGTACCTACAAATCCAAAATGTGGCCCTGCAAAGGGTTTGAGTTGGAGACCACTGGCCTATAGGAAGAGGAGATACAAATGTTAAGAGCCTTAGCCAATAGGGAGAGGAGGAGATAGTGGATGCTGTGGATGGCCATCGTGTTACTATGTTTCTATAACCATAAAGTTCTATGACATCACAATACAGGTGTAAGGAGCCTTAGCCTATAGCAGTGGTCTCAAATTCGCGGCCCGACAGGTCCTATTTTCAGGCCCTCGATATGTTTATCATAATCACAAAAGTAAAATAAATGAGTTTCTTGATCATATGTCTCTTTAGCCTCATGCAAAATTGTCATTTCTTTGATAAGACATTAACTATTTTTTCTGTGGCCCTCCAAGTACCTACAAATCCAAAATGTGGCCCTGCAAAGGGTTTGAGTTGGAGACTACTGGTTTATAAAATATTTGAGTGAGGTGTTGAATGTTCCTCAGGATGAATTTTCCACCTCTTGTGAGGAGTAAACTAGTTACTGATGAAGGACCAGAAGCAACCTGTACAAAATGAAACAGTATTAGATGTGGAAATGGATAGACTAGATGTTACAACTTTGTTAGAAACTTCTGATTCTGAGCAAATTACATTATTTCAGCAATGTAAGCAATAACTCCGGCCTTTTTTTCTGATAGAGAATTGCTACTAAGGTAGTTTTTCAAGAATTGTCAAAGTTATTTTTCTATTTTAAAATTTCCATGTTTCCAGATGTGGCACAAAAGACTCAGAAGCGAAGGAAGCAGTTTCTTTTATTGTGACCAGGGTTTTTCCAGTTGGGGGCTGCATTCTTGAAATTTCCTTGTAAATATGATTATGTTCCAATCTGCAGAATATGTTGTCTTTGCCCTGTTCATTTGACGGCTTTTTTGGCAATGAAGCCCCCATCTGATTGAATGTTCTTATTATTCATTAATGGAGGAGTAGCCTAATGGTTACTGCAGGGAGCTGGGTTCAATTCTTTCTGTACCTCCTTGTGATACTATGGGTTCCTTTTACAAAGCCACGGTAGCAACAGAAAATGACACAGGGACGGGTACCCACAGTTAATTGCGGGGTGGATATGGGGACAGAGCCATAAGAATCCAAGCACACTCTCACATTCTAACAGAGAATGACACGGTGACAAAATTCATCACCGTCCTCGCGGATAACCGCGGGAAACCATCTTCATGTCATTCTTTAAGCAGAGAGGGAAGAATCAGAGTGTGAATGGCCACAACCACTGACCCGCAAGCTTTGCTTTGAAGAATGCTGGTGTAGAAGGACTGAGGTTGAGATAGACACTAAAGAATGACAGTCTCTGGTATCCAGAGCAGATATTGTGATGTCATAATGCCTCATTCCACCAGTGCCTAAGAGCCAATCACATCAGTGATGTCACAATGGCTTCATTATCCTTGGCTCCCATAAGAATCAGAGTATGAATGGCCACAACCACTGACCCGCAAGCTTTGCTTTGAAGAATGCTGGTGTAGAAGGACTGAGGCTAAAATAGACACTAAAAATTGACATGGGATTATTTCCCGCTGTTATCCACGGGGATGGGAATGGTGATGAATTTTGTCACCGTGTCATTCTCTACATTCAAACTTCTAATTTGGAAGTGCAGTAGTTTTACTTTTCCTACCTCCTTGTCTATGTTGAAGAAGAAACTGTTCGATTTTGTTATGAACACTGGCAGTGAAGGCAATTATACACACTTGGAAAGGCACTGATCAATTCAAATGTACTTACCAAGATAACAGTTGGACAAAATTGTGGACTGGCTTACACATAATAAATTGAAAGTAAATTCCCCCCCAAAATGCAGTAATGCTTTTCTCTTCAAGGACTCCACCTTCAAAATCTTTATACTTTAGTATGAAAGGTGTTCCTCTAACATTTTCTACAACAACTAAAATCTTAGGCGTTATGATCGATGACACTTTAACCTTTCATTCTCATATTTCAAAGGTGGTTGCTTCCTCTTTTTTTGCCCTTCATCAAATTCGATCTATTTGTTTATTTCTTCAATTAATTCTCTTTATAGTCTTATAAATATCTTAGTATTATCTAAACTTGACTACTGCAATTCTATTTTACTTGGCCTTCCGAAATACCAGTGTTTTTTTTCCTTTTCCCACCCTTGGAATTTAATTTTTATTGTAAATCAACCTCTATTTCTTTTCCTTATGTTTAGTTATATAATATATTTATTGATTTATTCTGTCCTCCCTCCCCTTTTTATATATTACATTGTAAACCGCTTAAATTTTAACTTTGGTTTTATATTTGCGGTATATCAAATAAATCGACACTTGAACAGAACCTGCTATTCAGATAAGAGCTTCTAACCAGGATATTCAGCAGAACGATTGCCTCCAAACAGCCTTACAAACCATCTTGGCAGAGCATGGGTGGAACCAATGAGGTCCCAGATAATATCCGGATGCTGCCATCTGAATAGCCATGAACAGAAAGAAAGCTATTCTAAGCCACCTGGATATTTATTGACTGTCGCTGCTTCCATTATCACTGACAACAGTGGTTGAATAAAGGACTCAACAGCTCCTAAACTACAAGGAAGATGTGGCGGAACCTGACCCTTTTAAACACAGAAGCATAAGTTGCTAGTAGTTAAAAAGAAAAATTATTTTTTGTCCAGAAAACATGGGAAGCTTTGCAGAAGTATTTATCACTTGAAAATATGAACATTCCCAGTAATGACAGGCAATTTGGAATGGTTTCATGTTATTTCTGTTGCTTTAGTTTACTGATGTTCATGTTGAATACAGTTTTCATAAAATATAAACATGTAACAAATAAATATTGCCTGAGCAGCTGTGGATCAGGAGTCCTGGTGCCAGAGCGTCGGTTGGGGCAAGTTCTAAGGCCAGGACAAGAATGAAAAAAGCGGCTGGGCAAAACACAGAAGGTGGTAAAATAATTTTTTTTTTTTTAAACTCATGCTGTTTATTCACAGCTTTGTAAATAAGATATTCTATCACCCCTCCTCGTGTTTGTAACCCTGGAAAGAAAAAGGCACCATGCTGTCATGCAAATCCCTTCTCAGTGTTGTCGACTAAACACAGAGCTTGGATCCCCAAAGCTCACTTGCTGGTATTATCTACCATCTCGAAGTCTAATGAAATTTCACACTCAGACCAGGTTCCTTAGCAACAAAAGTCTGGCTCAGGAAGATGTGTGGCCAACATTTACAACAAAAACAATTATACCAAGGAGAAATATGTATTTAAACTCTCCCTTCCTTCTAAAAAAGGGATTAAAGGAGTCAAGATCTTCAGTCAATCTTTGGTCTTTAAACTCTCTCAACTCTGGAATGATCTCCCCTTTTTTTTTTTTTAAGGAGTTCCAGTTCATTTCAATTTTTCCGTAAATCTTTAAAAACTACTCTATTTGCCAAACATTTTTGAAAATTAATTCTTTTGAAATTTTGCTATTATCTTCTATTTATCATTTGTAAATCATCCCCTGTTTATTTAATTGCTGTAAACCGAGTCGAGCATTCTCAGAATGATGACTCGGTATACAAAGTTAACCTTGAGTTTAGTTTTCTCCCTACCAGGCGTGTCCAAATGGGCAACATACTTTTAAACATTAAACTTGGGTTTTTATTAGAGATGTGCACAGGGACATGATCTAGTCCCCGACTCCATCTACAGTCAGTTCTTTTCCATCCCCATCCTCACGTTTCTCTTTCCCATCTCCATACCCAACTCGCATTTAAAGGGTCTTTTAAATTCAAAACAAGACAAAGTGCCCTATAACTTTTTAAAAATTTAACTCTGTTAATTGGCAGATGGTGAAACAGCTGCTTTAGACAACTTGATGTTGAACGAGATCAACAGTGCCATGGAACAGGCGTTTGGAGATGCAGATCTCCCTTAAGAGCCACAGAAGACACATGTTGCTGCTGAGCAAAACAATGCCAAATAAAGGGTTAACACAAAACAATAGGCATTATTTTGTTAAATATGCAAGAAATCTATGGGCTCCTTTTCTCAAACCACAGTAGAGCCTGGAGCAGTAGCATGGAATGCTGCTATTCCTTGTGTTTTGGCCAGATACTAGTGACCTGGATTGGCCACCATGAGAATGGGCTACTGGGTTTGATGGACCATTGGTCTGACCGAGCAAGATTGTTCTTATTGCAGACCGGCGAGATAAATACTCTGATGCTCAAAGGAATTGAATGAGTGTTGGAGCATTTACCGCGTCAGCCTGTAGTAAAAAGCTCCACCACGGTATGATAAAAAAAAGAGTCCTATATTCTTATTAATAACACTGTTTTCTTAAACATCAAAGTTTATAATGTTATCACAGTCTCACCATTTCAAAATAAGTAAAAATAATAAGCCATCTACTGAGCCAGAGCTCAGTTCCGTTCTGCATTCCTCTATTGTTCATCCTGCAAATAAAAAGAACATTCTGATGTGCTGGAATAGCAGATGGCACCCCTACCATCACCAACTCTGGATTTTATCCCATTCAATAGGAGTTCCCGTCTTAAATTCTCACCCCTTGTGGTTTTGCTGCCAGCAATTCCATGGTGGAACAGCACACTTCACAGCAAAAAGGCCTGGGATAGAGCTTTGCTTGCTTTCTTCGTTCACTTGGTTAGTTTTGTATTCTGTCATCCCCAATGAGCTCAGAACAGGTAACAAAGGTCGACGAACATAATCCATAGACAAACAAATTATGAATTTATAAGTGTACAGAACATTAAATATATAGAGTCAAATTTAGCATAAAATTTGGTCATTTTACATTACATTAGCGATTTCTATTCCATCAATACCTTGCGGTTCAAGGCGGATTACAAAAGAAGTTATCTGGCCATTTCCAGAGGAATTGAAGAGAAGAGCGAGTTGCTTCAGAGAATTGGGACGAGTCTTGCGGCGTTAGTTTGTCTTCAAGGATTTCTTGAATTGCATGGTTTTTATTTCTTTTCTGAACGATTTGTAGTCTGGGGTCGTTATCAGTAAATTTTAAGTTAACATATACAGTAGTTATTTCCATATTCAGTTAACAGACAGTAGATCCGATTGTAGCAGTTTTCCGGGTCTTACTTCATCCGAGTAGAAAGAACCAACATTTCAGCCATCATGCTGCGGCTTTCTTCTTTCTACTCAGACGCGGCAAGACCCAGAAAACTGCTACAATCATGACGCCAGCCGCAGAAGCCTAAGAGAACAGAGTGGATCTAGTTCAGCCCTCTGCTAAACTGCTGCAGTGTCAGCCCCAGAAGCTCAAGCTTCACTGCTCATGCCAGCACTGACCTCAGTTTTCCATTCCTGCCTTTAAAGGCAAAGTCCTTCCCTGGACTGCAGATACCTCGCTTCTCTCCCCCATCCCCCACCTAAAATTGCAGCGTCTCTCAGCATGGCACCAGAAGCTCTTCTTTTGTGGCTGCTGCTGTTTTCAGTGGACCTCCAGACCCGATTCTACACCACAACTGTTCCTTATTTCCTTTCCTTTTTTTCTTCTCCACCTAGGAATATAAGAACATAAGCAATGCCTCTGCTGGGTCAGACCTGAGGTCCATCGTGGCCAGCAGTCCGCTCACGCGGCGGCCCAACAGGTCCAGGACGTGCCCTGGCATGATGCACTTCCCCAAGACAGTATCTGTATCATCTTAGGGCAATGCATACAGCAGCAACCCACTTTTGTATTTATTTTAAACTTGCTTTATAGAGTATTTATAGTCCTACTAACTGGATCCAACCAGACTCAAGAAGAGGAGAGGAAGAACAGCTATATTATTGCCACTCTGTCTTACTACCAACTCCTCTCTGAGTTCCAGCACTGGCTACAACCAGACCTATGGGTCTCTGCCACTGAAGTTGCTTCCACTAGTCCAGACTGCCCTTCTGCTGGAGACAGAGCAAAACTGTCTGCTTTTCCTCCTGCACAAGCACATAGTGGTAGACCTACAAAGAAGCAGTGATCCACACATGCATGAATCAACAAAAATGAACAGATCAAATTTCTTAGATATCCCCGATCACAAAATCTGTTGATCAGATGTTGACACTCATTTCAAATCTTCCAATGAACAGCAAAGACAACGTAGTCTCAAAAATTGCAAAAAAGTGGTAAGCTTCAGGGTGAAAAGTTAAATAGTGCAGGAAAGTATTTCTATCCATTTTCTGAATACTGTATAGATGTCCTAAATAATAATAATAATAATTTTATTCTTATATACTGCCAAAGCCATAGAAGTTCGAGGCGGTTTACAGCAAGAAGCGCTGGACAATCAGCGAAAAGGTTACAGTCAAAGTCAGCGAAGAGGTTACAATCAAAGTCAGCAATACAATCTTACATAATGAAGGAATATGAGAGTTATACAATCTTACATAAAGAAGGAATATGAAAGCAGTTTAGTTCATTAGGGATACTGGTTTATTAAGCAGAGCTGAGAAGATTCTTAGTTAACAAATCGATTGAACAAGCTCGATTTTACCTGTTTTCTAAAATTGAAGTAGGATGATGAGAGCGCAAAAACGTTACTAAGCCAATCGTTCCATTTGCCTGCCTGGAAGGCAAGAGTTCTGTCCAAGAATCTTTTGTAGTGGCAGGCCTTTATTGTCGGTTCATAGACAAAACTGTGGAAGACAAAGGCGCGTGCCGACAACTGAGCGCAAGATGGAGGTGCGCGCTGAAAAAAATGACAGTTTTTAGGGGCTCCGACGGGGGGTTTTGTTGGGGAGCCCCCCCCCACTTTACTTAATACAGATCACGGCAGCGTTGTGGGTGGTTTGGGGGGTTGTAACCCCCCTCATTATACTGTAAACTTAACTTTTTCCCTGTTTTTAGGAAAAAAGTGAAGTTTTCAGTAAAATGTGGGGTTACAACCCCCCCAAGCCCCCACAATGCGGCGCGATCTGTATAAAGTAAAGTGGGGGGGTTCCCCCCCACACACCCCTGTCAGAGCCCCTAAAAACAGTTATTTTCTTTGGCGCGCACCTCCGCACTGCGCTCAGTTGTCGGCACACGCCTTTGTCTTCCGCGGTTTTGACCTGACACCTTATTGTCGGATAGGAGAACAGATGTATTCTTCGTGTGGGTCTAAGATAACTGGCCAGATTGAAGTGGGAAACGAGGTAAGTGGGGGCTAGGCCAAATATTGATTTGTAACATAGACAGGAGAACTTAAACAGGATCCGCGCCTCTAGGGGCAGCCAATGGAGTTTCTGATAGTAGGGGCTTATGTATTCCCATTTCTTCAGCCTAAAGATCAGCCGAACTGCCATGTTTTGAATGACTCTGAGTCTTAGGATGGTTTTTTTGTAGGATGCCAAGTAAATAATGTTGCAATAATCGAGCAGGCTCAGGATGGAAGATTGAACCAGTAAGCAGAAGGATGGAGCATCAAAGTATTTTCTGATGGTTCTGAGTTTCCATAGTACAGAAAAGCATTTTTTAACTAATAAATCTGTGTGAGCATTAAGAGTGAGGTGGCGGTCCAGGGTGACTCCTAGGATTTTAATGGAGTAGTCAATAGGGAAGACCTGACCGTTCAAGGAGATCGATGGGTCGCTGATTTTTTCATTGGGGTAGCGAGGAAAAATTTAGTTTTGTCGGTGTTGAGCTTCAATTTGAAGTTGGTCATCCATAGTTCGATTTCCTTTAGAATGGATGAAAGATGAGTCTTAGTCTTGGAGGTCAGAGTGGTAATGGGAATAACAATGGTGATATCGTCTGCATAGATGTAGAATTTAACCTTTAGATTTTGAAGTAAGTTCCCCAATGAGGCAAGGTAAATGTTGAACAGAGTGGGGGAAAGGGTAGAGCTCTGCGGGACTCCGCATGAGTTGACCCAACTAACGGATTTTTTATTGTCACTGTAGACTTGATATGACCGTTTGCTCAAAAACCCTTGAAACCATTTTAACACATTACCTGAAAGACCAATTGACTCCAGACAGTCAATCAGAATAGCGTGGTCAACTAGATCAAAGGCACTACTTAGGTCTAGTTGCAGAATAAAAGCACTGGTACCCTGGCTGAATAAGGTGTGGAGGAAATCCAGTAGTGATGCTACGACAGTTTCAGTGCTGAATCCAGAGCGGAAACCAGACTGATTGTCATGCAGTATGCTAAATTTCTCCAGATACATTACTAGTTCCTAGTTGACCAGACCTTCCATTAACTTGACGAAAAAGGGGGTGCTCGCAATTGGTCTGTAATTAGATGTCTGTTTGGTAGATTCTCTAGGGTTTTTTACGATTGGGGTGATCAGAATCTGGCCTAGATCCTCAGAGAAAGTACTGGTTAGCAGGAGAGAGGAGAGCCAGTTGAATAGCTTGGCTTTGAAAGAGAGTGGCGCGACTTTCATAATGTTTGGGGGGCAGCAGTCTAATCTACAGTAGGAGACGGCGTATTTTGCGTAATAGTTGGAGAATTGTTGCCAGGATGGTGTAGTGAAGTTATTCCAGGCCATATCTACCCTAGGGTCATATTCCAGCTCTTAAAAAATCTTCACATCCAAAAAAGAAATCTCAGTGGTGTTCCACTCCATAGTAAACTAAACTTTTCTATGGCAAGTATTCAACCAACTCACAAATTCAGAGCCCTTCCACAGAAAAAGCACAGTTACGATACTTACCCGCTTGTCCTATGATAAAGCACAGTGTTATCTGATGGCAGCAGGCAGATATTCTCATGTGGGTGATGTCATCCACAGAGCCCAGTACGGACAGTACGTGCGAGTGCCTTCCTTCCCGATGTCAGTTCACAGGACCATCAAGTTCAGTAACAAAGCTAAGTAGCCAACTAGAGAAAGTGGGAGGGTTGTGAAAATATCTGCCAGATGTCTTGGATAACACCTGTTACAGGTAAGTAACTGTGCTTTATCCTAGGACAAGCAGGCAGCATATTCTCACATATGGGACTATCGAGCTGCCAGGATCATACTTCTGAGAAGACATGTTTGATTGTATCATAAGCCTGGCGAAGCTAAAAGGGTTGGAGAGAAGTTGGCATCAAAGTGGAGAAAAAAATTTGTAGAACTGATTGGACAAACCAAATATCCCATATGGACTGATTCTTCAATGTTGAGGCACGCCTCAGAGGAGACACCAATTGCAGTGATGGTGATCTAGTTTCCGTACGTCAGTAATCAAGAGTTTGAGTAGAAATCGAGGGGGGGGTTAAACAATGAGCATTAACCACAGAATACTTTGTTGGATTACTTGTTTGAGTAATATTACAAAAAGAAAATAAAAACTAATAAGGTGTCTCGTTTGAGCCCCACACCATATATTTTCTATTTTGACATTAATTCTGAACCTCGGAGTTCTTTCATACTTGGTTTTGGATACAACATTAACTTAACCAACCTCAAATGTAGATGGTTCCATGTACTTTCTATAGTTGACTTTAGCCAACCTATCAGACTGCGCTGTTAAAATGTTCTATGTTTAGACAGTGTTGATGTGAGCAGATGATCTGCTGCATTTAAAAAAAATTCTATTTAGAAAGTGTTGATGTCAGCTCTCCAATTAAGAGGCAGTAATCAACAACTCAAAATTAAACAATTGATGGCATATACCTGTTCAATGATGTTGCCTCTTTTTAACTGAAACACTCAGCAGAAACTAAGATATAACCAAGAAACAAGTAACACTTTGCCACAAGGGAGCTTTGCTATAGTTATTTCATTAGAAAACAGTTGCATGGACTCCAAAATAAGCTTAGCT
Source organism: Geotrypetes seraphini (assembly GCF_902459505.1). Lineage (NCBI taxonomy): Eukaryota > Metazoa > Chordata > Amphibia > Gymnophiona > Dermophiidae > Geotrypetes > Geotrypetes seraphini. The sequence continues at coordinate 56,763,011 of NC_047097.1, read as the reverse complement.
ATTCTCTGTAGACACCCCACATGAAGACAAATAGATATCAGGACTGAATGCTGTAATCTGTGAAGAGGAAAAGAAACTAATGGAGAACAGATGGGTTCTTTTTCAATTTCTTCCTCACTCAATGAGACACACTATTAACAACCTATGACATACAAAACAAAATCATGCCACGCTTCTATTCCACTCTGTTCCAGTCGTACAAGGTTAATAAGGTTAATTCCATTTGCTTCTGGAGACACTGGGGAGAGTGGGCGATTTTGGACCACATCACATGGGCCTGTCCAACAATGCCACAGTTCTGGGAAACAATCAGAAGGTAAACGCGAACGTGACAGGCGTTGTAAATCGCTAATGAACCAGTGGCACTAGTCACAGCTAATTTGCTTTAAACACTTGGCTAAACTAACTCATCATCTTTTATTCATCAGTTTTATTCCACTACCATGACAAACTGGCATCTTTCCCACTCTGACTTGTCCCATAATAGCTGGTTTATAATCGGTAACTCTTTGCAACTCATGAAAATGCTCCTGATGTCTAGGAGCCTCAGAGAGATTTAGAAAAACAGTAAAATTCATTAGAAAGACAGACAATTCTTTTATTGTTTTTAGTTTTTATTAAACTTTTTTGAATGAACTACATCAAACATACAATAGCGCACACCATGGTGAACATCATCATGAAATTAGTATATACTACAGTTCACCAATACCATAGTTCAATGTGATTGGCACTATATTAATAATAATAATAATAATAATTTTATTCTTATATACCGCCATACCCAGCGAGTTCTAGGCAGTTTACATTAAATTAGATTAGGATCCGCATAGACTTGTAGATTTACAACAAATTTATAGGATCAAGAAAGATCTATGAGATCTATGAGATCAAGAAAAGAAAAACAGGGAGAAAAAGAATTAAAAGCCATACACATCTCTGCTTACAATTCACAAATGTTAAGAGTGTCAAATGAGAAAAACATTAATCTCGCAGGCAAGAAAGACACCCCCAGGCCACCAAACTATCAATGTGAATAAAGATCAAGTCGGTCCAAAATAGGTTTCCATCTATGTTTTCAACGATCAAGCTAATGCCCCAGAACTGCTATGAATCTTTCTCCGTCAGCAATGTTATGGAGTTTTAGTGAACCAGTCCAACAATGAAGGTGGGTCCGCAGGTTTCCATTTAGCTGCAATAGCCAGATAAGCTGTCAACTATAGATAGATGAGACTTTTACACCGATTGACTAGCTCAGCGAGTCCAGATGCTGTAAAATGCAGAAGTGCTAGGCAATATTACTTCTCGAATTTGGCTTCTATTCTTTCAGAATAGAAGCCCCAGACCGTAGTCCAGAATACCGTACATCCAGTCTCAGACAGTCCCACCAGATGTGTTTAAAGTCACTCAAAGTCCAAATGATGAAGTTACAACTGTCTTATTTTGGTCATACCCTCAGAAAAGAAAGATAATTGGAGGAGAACGTTATGTTTGGGAAGATCGAAGGAACCAGGTGATGAGGGTGACCTGCAATCAGATGGCTGGATACATTGAAAATAACCATGAGGATGACCCTGAAGGACCTTACTGGACTAGCACAAAACAGATCTCTTTTTAAATCTGTAATTCATCAAGTCGCTAGGACTCGAACATGAGTTGAAGGCACCTAACACACCCTACTCAAAACACTGTGGGAAGACATGGAAAGGTGGGAGGGACTAAATTTGGTGGGACAGAATTAAAGTCATTAAGATGATTGTACTGCCTAAATTATTTTACCTTTATGAAGCGCTTTCCATTCTACTTCCTAAAACGTTTTGCTGCATTGAACCAGAAGGAATTTCATAACATTTGGCAATATAAACCTCCAAGGGTTGGCTGATCTAGTCTTTGTGCGTCAATGGCCCATGGAGGAATGGCTATACCACACTTCCAGAAATATTATAGAGTGACCTAGTTGCATTAGTTTGCTTTCTGGCTGCTGAAATCAGTTAAGTCATGTGTTATGCTGAAGCAGCAAGTAGTGTGTGTGTGGGGGGGGGGGGGGGGGGACGATGACACTCCTCTTATGGGTCATTTTGTGGCTATCATATGGGCCTACATCACATTAAAGTGAGTGGGAATCCTTATATTCAGATGGTTTTGGCCATCCAGAAGCAAGCACACTCATCCTTGCTTAAAGAGAAACGCTGGTTTGAGTCCTCCTCCATATGATTTGCAAAGGGGTTCATTGGGGGCAGAATTGATCAGATATTTTACAGGTGGGAACAACTGGGTTTGGGTACCCTGGGCTAATTAACAGGACCAGATGGTGGAATTTATGAACCTGGTGAAGAATTATGGCATTTCTCCTGATCATTTCCATTACCATAATTATGAGATTTTGTGCAGAAAAAGGCTCTTAAGATAGAAGAGATCCTGACTGAGATAGCTCTAATGGAGGTATGGTCTGCAAAGGTATTTCTAGACTATATAGAACCCCTCCTACTGTAAGTCTATAGGGACATGAGAACAGATCATAAATCAACACTATGAAGCTAGAGAATGACACGGTGACAAAATTCATCACCGTCCCCGTCCCCGCGGATAACCGCGGGAAATAATCCCATGTCATTTTCTAGTGTCTATTTCAATCTCAGTCCTTCTACACCAGCATTTTTCAAAGCAAAGCTTTCGGGTCAGTGGTTGTGGCCATTCATATTCTGATTCTTCCCTCTCTCCTTAAAGAATGACATGAAGATGGTTTCCCACGGTTATCCGCAGGGACGGAAACGGTGATGAATTTTGTCACCGTGTCATTCTCTATATGAAGCTAAAAGTTGGAGGGAAAATATTTACATCTCTATTAAAGGTCTCCATAGCTAATAACTCATTGACATACAAAATTTTATATCCATTTTCTATGTGATAATACATACACGCTGACTTGCATAAAAAAATGTATGGCTCAGGGAATGGACTCTGCTGGCATCATTGTGGCAGAGAAGGGACATTCTTCCACATTTGGTTGCAGTGCCCTAAGGCCCAACAATCAAGTCTTTAAACTTGCCACAGATTCTGGGAATTATGATATTCAGCAGGCTCCATCCTAACTTATATATGGGACTACTAGGGCTCTGAGTAAAGGAAAAACGTTTGCTAGCACATATTGTTACAGCAGGATGATCTTGGTCAGCACTGGTTCAACCATCAGAAAGCACTAGGCAGGTGCCTAAGGCAAACTTTCAGGTGGGAGAGGGCAGTCAACAGCCACACAATTAAAAAAACAAAACAAAAAAAACAACAGGACGTACTGTACTTATATCAGAAAGCAGAGTAGTCAGAGGGGCGCTAGCGAGCACCAACGAAGATGGCTGCTTAGAGGCTCTGCTCCGGCGCTGAATCAGCTTTAGTCTCAATTTCGGCGTACCTTCTTGGGAGCTTTTGCTGCCAAAACTGTCTGCGCACCTTATTAAACATCATGGCTACTGCGAAATCAGGAAAAAAACGCAGCATAGAGCCGGCCTCACCTTCTAAATCGGCTGCGAAGCTGGACGAAGAAACAGCGTCTTCCCTGCTATTTGATACCCCTGGTCTAGGGCAAGGCTACTCAACTCCAGATCCACACATAGGCCAGGTTTTCAGGATATCCATAATGAATATTCAGGAAAGATTTGCATACCTAGAAGACAGTGTATGCAAATTTCTCTCATGCATATTTATTGCAGATATCCTGAAAACCTGGCTTGCAGATCTCGAGGATTGGAATTGAGGATCACTAGACGCTTAGTACTTTTTTTTTGTATCAGTCCTGGTCTTAGTGGTGAACACTGTAGGTAAGGAAGTCTTCAAGAGTCAGAAAACCACCTACTTGGCAAAATTTGACCATGTGTTGCCCAACATATGACGTAATTAAAATAAATCTACTTGTTATTAATGCCACTTTATTTTGTTTTTAATTTATGCTATAAACTAGTCTTTAAGCCCATTACATTCATGGGTGCTAGAATAGATGTGTGTGTCTGTGTTTGTTTCTTTCTCTCTCTCTCCTTGGCCGCTTTCTGTCTCTCTCTTTCCTTGGCTGTCCACCACCACCCCTTCCCTGCTCCCCCTGTCCAGCAGCAGCCCTTCTCCCTTCCTTTTACCTCCCCCCTGTCCAGCAGCACCTCTTCCCTGCTTCCCCTGTCCAGCAGTAGGCCTCCCTTCCTGTTACCTCCCCCCCTGTCTAGCAGCACCTCTTCCCTGCTCCCCCTGTCCAGCATCTGGCTTCCGTTTGCGTCTTCCCTCCTGTCCACCTCTTAGCACCCGCACAACACCCTCCAGCCATTCCTGCTCAAACCGCCACTGCCATAGCTCAACTGCCTGCACGCGCTGGCAGCCGCGCGCCATAAATAGAATACGGCCACGGAAAGGCACAGCACGCTGCAGGGATCACAAAACCCTAAGTACGCATGCGCGCTTAGGGTTTTATTATAGAGGATATCTCTAATCAATTTACCACATTAACCCTATATTTCTGTAGTAAATTCATAATATATAAATAAATAAATACTAATATTTGTATACGGCCACGGAAAGGCACAGCACGCTGCAGGGATCACAAAACCCTAAGTACGCATGCGCGCTTAGGGTTTTATTATAGAGGATATCTCTAATCAATTTACCACATTAACCCTATATTTCTGTAGTAAATTCATAATATATAAATAAATAAATACTAATATTTGTATTCAGTGCCTCCACCAGGTCATTGCTAATGCAACTCCGACCACGATAGTTTAGGAACCATCATCACGTTTTACTGTTCCTTCCATTGTTCTTATACTCAATGATAAGAACCTTTAATCAAACAGGACTAGTAGCTTGGGTCGGAGGGCAGTTAAAACTAAAACCGATTTTCAGAGGATTGTTGAAATTAGGATCAAGTTTTTTTTGGATGGCACTTTATTATGGATATGTGTGCAGTTGGAGAAACACGATAGAGAACAACTTCAATATATTGGACAGGACTTCACATAATAAAACAAGATAAGTACTAGTTTGGAAATGTCTTTACACCCTTGATATTTAAGAACATTGTTGGTACTAGTCCTGTTTGATTAAAAGTTCTTATCATTGAGTATAAGAACAATGGAAGGAACAGTAAAGCACGATGATGGTTCCTAAACCATCTTGATCAGAACTGCATTAGCAATGACCTGGTGGAGGCACTGAGCACTTTACAAATATTAGTGTGTGGCGCAGTGGTTAAAAGCTACAGCCTCAGCACCCTGCGGTTGTGGGTTCAAACTTACGCTGCTCCTTGTGACCTTGGGCAAGTCACTTAATCCCCCCATGGTGACGCAGTGGTTAAAAGCTACAGCCTCAGCACCCTGCAGTTGGGGTTCAAACTTACGCTGCTCCTTGTGACCTTGCGCAAGTCACTTAATCCCCCCATGGTGGCGCAGTGGTTAAAAGCTACAGCCGCAGCACCCTGCGGTTGTGGGTTCAAACTCACGCTGCTCCTTGGGCAAGTCACTTAATCCCCCCATTGCCCCAGGTACATTAGGTAGATTATGAGCCTGCCTGGACAGACAGGGAAAAATGCTCGAGTAGCTGAATAAATTCATATAAACCGTTCTGAGCTCCCCTGGGAGAATGGTATAGAAAATTGAATAAATAAATAAATAAATGTATACATTACGAATTTGCTTAATATAGGGTTAATGTGGTAAATTGAATAGAGATATTTATGGCATAAATTTATAACATAAAACAAAATAAAGTGGCAATAAAACCAAGTAGATGGAAGATCTGAACGCCTATTTTGACGTAGCAATTCCAATGTACCTGCATACACTCCGTCCCGCTGCAGCCCCAGCCCCTCCTCTCCCACCGTGTGCACCTTCCTGACGCCGAAGGCCCCCGCCGCCAGGTACTCGGCCAGCTCCTTCGCCCTGCCGCTCTTGCCGCTGCACGGAAAGCCGCACAACACCACCAGCGGCATGGCCGCGCCGCGAACCCGGAAGCGCAACACGGCGCCACTTCCGGTCACGTGCTGCGAAGGGTCCGCTCTAGTCCCTCTTGCCAGGAGGGCGTCAATCAGCGTGTCCAGTCGCTCTCAGGCAAAGGGAAGGGAGCCCGGATGGGTTTCTTTTAGCTCGTGTGCAAATCGTTTTGGGTTTGTTTGTTTTTTTAAACCAAGGAAATCTTTATAACAATGCTGTATTTAAATATGTTCCCTATTAGCATAGACAAAATAATAATAATAATAATAGCTTATATACCGCGGTTTACAAAGATTAAGCAAAGGTACAAATTGATTGACTTTAAGAGGGGAGGAAGAAAGAGGGTGAATAGGACAGGAAATCCATTTTTGAGGAGAGAGTGATCAATAGAACAAGTTAATCGCTATAGAGGGGAGAGAGAAGAGAGGATCAGTTGTCTAGAGCAGTGATTCCCAACCCTGTCCTGGAGGAACACCAGGCCAATCGGGTTTTCAGGCTAGCCCTAATGAATATGCATGAGAGAGATTTGCATATGATGGAAGTGATAGGCATGCAAATTTGCTTCATGCATATTCATTAGGGCTAGCCTGAAAACCCAATTGGCCTGGTGTTCCTCCAGGACAGGGTTGGGAACCACTAGATACTTTAGGAACAGGTGTGTTTTCAGACGTTTCCTAAATTCCTCATAAGTAGTATCAGAAACGGACAATAAATGGCAGAACTGTGACGTCCCTGTCTTGTAACATCCCTAACGTGACCATATGTCCCGTTTTTAAGTAGCCTGCCCCATTGTCCCCAAGCACAGCTTCGGGACGTCGAAATGTCCCGTTTTCAGAGGTACGTGGGCTGACCGCCCCCCTGCCCGTCCGCTGCATTTAATTACCACCCTGGTGCATCAACTACAGGGAAGGAAGGGCCAGCGGATGCAGCGATTGCACGCAGCCGGCCCACAAACCTTCCCCCCCCCCTCAACCGATGTCAATTCTGACGTCAGAGAGAAGGTCCAGGCCGGTGATTGGCCCGGAACTTCTCTGACGTCGAAATTGATGGGGGGAAGGCTTGTGGGCCGGCTGCATGCGTTCACTGCATGCGCTGGCCCTTCCCTTCCTGTAGTTGCGGCACCGGGGCTGTAATTAAATGTAGCGGGTAGCAGGCGGCAGATCATGGGGAGGAGGAGGAAGTGGTGGCAGGTCAGTTTGGGGGCAGGCAGGCTTCGGTGTGGCTTCAGGGAATGAGGGAGGGGGCACCAAGGACGTAGGAAGGAGGCACTAGGGCCTGGGGGCACTAATGACATAGGAGGGAGGGAGGGAACAGAAAGGAACAATTGTTGGGCCTGAGTGAAGAAAGAAAGAAAGGATGCTGCACAGTCATAAGAAAGTGCAACCAGACAGCCCAGGACGGACCCCCTTCTCCCCCTTACTGCACCACTGTATGCAGGTACATCAGAAATGCCCTCCTTCCCTTGGCTGTCTGCATTTTTAAAAGGGAAACTCTTTTGGCACATTTGTTACTAAAATAACCCACTTTTTACAAAACCACACAAGAGGTTTTTAGTGCCAGCTGACACACTGAATACTGTGTGCTGCTCTGACGCTTATAGTAATCATAGGAACTCTATGATTGTTGGAGCAGAGCATTCAGTGTGCCAGCTGCCGCTAAAAACCTCTTGTATAGCTTTGTAAAAGGGGGATGGGTAAATTTACTATTCTGGCATTTGTGGTCCCCTTTGAAAGCACCAACTTCATGAAATTTGATCTGATAGCCGGTAACCTAGTCACAGTGGGAAGATCCTCTGTGTTCATCCCATGCTTTCTTGAATTCTGATAGTGTTCTCATCTTCACCAGTTCCACTGGGAAACTGTTCCATGCATCCACAATCCTTTTTCAGTAAAGAACTATTTCCTTAGATTACTTCTGAGTGTTCCCCTTTTTATCTTCATCCTGACTGTTCATTCCAGAGCTTACTTTCAACTGAAAGAGGCTAGCCTCCTGTGCATTTATAGCTGAAATTATTTAAAAGTTTCTATCATATATCCCTTCTGGTGTCTTTCTTTCAGAGTATACCTATTTAGATCTTTAAGTCTGTACCTATATTCTTTATGAAAAATATCTTTTTTTTTATTAAGAATTTTGTACATATGCATTAATACACAAGTAAAGAAAATGGAACATCACTATTTACAAGCCAAAGAAAAAAAAAATGTTTCTTTTAATTTTCCCTTAAGTTCCAACAAGCCCTCATTTATGAGAGAAAGGTGCATCTTTGTTACAGGAAATCACCAACAAGGAAAATACATAGGATAAATCCTAACTATCTGGGTACACAAAAATAAATCTCCTTTTACCTAAATGAGAAATATAGCTCAAACATTATTTCTCATGAACTTTAAGAAATTGTTCCAACTGAATGGGATCCCCCCAAAAACATATTCTTTATTCTGGTAACTTATCAAACACTTACATGGAAATTTCAAGAAAAAGGAAGCTCCAATCCCGACAACGCAAGGTTTTAAAGCCAAAAAAGCTGTGTGAATCGGGCAACATCAGGAAATAACAGAACGTTATCACCACAAAATTTAGCCTGTTTATTTTTAAAATACAACCTCATGATTAAAGCTCGGTCAGATTCATTCACACAAGTAATTAAACCCCTCCTTACTAATGCATAGCACGGGTTTTAGCGCCAGCAGCGGTGGTAACTGCTCCGACACTGATAGGAATTCTATGAGCATCGGAGCAGTTACCGCCACTGCGGGCGCTAAAACCTGCACTATGCATTTGTAAAGGGGGGGAGGTAAGAGTAGTCCTATCCTATATAACATCATGTGAATCTTGAAGGAATTCTGTAAAGTTAAATTGAGATGTCTCAAGTTGGTCTACTCCCTGTTCAACCATCATTTTTTTTGTTTTTGAGGAATGTTATGAAAAATTCATTTAATCACTTTACTAGTCATCCTGTGGACTGACTCCATAGCAGTTTTTACCCTGTTGAAAGTATCATTGTATATAGTGAGTATTCCAAATGAGATCTCATCAGAAATTATACAGTCACCATCACCTCCTTTTTTATGTGCTGACTATTCCTCTCCTTGTGCACCAAAACATCCTCCTGGCTTTTGCTGTCACCTGAATGTAATTTGCCTTGAGGTACAACTGAATAAAAAGCATGTGTTAATTCCTAAATCCCTTTCTCCATTTTCCACCTATACGGCCACCTTAAGATCACCCCCATCCCCCAATATTTTAGCATCAAATCTTAACTGACATACTCTCAAAAATCAATCCTCAAGCTTCACTAGATCCCTCCTCGTTATCTATGCCTCCCAGTATGTCTATCCTGTTGCAGATTTTGTCATCCATAAAGAGACTCTGCAACATTGCTTACAAAAACATGCCCATGAGCAATATATGCGCAACCTCTTTGCATACCCGAAAATCGCAGGCTGCAGATATCGAACCTTTCCTGGACAGAACATTCAAGTTTCAAGCTGGTAGGCAGCAAACTTGGCTAGGTTACTTCATTGATGTCGCTAGGTTGACTTACGGCGCCTTCCGGAAAGAATTAAAGACCACTTTGTTTAAGAAATTCATGTCTTAGCCAGTCTTTCTCCCCCCGATCAAAGCTACCACACATCATCCTGAATTCTTTTTTTCCTCATTATAGGTACCCTATATTCTCTGACTGTTATAATGTCCTCTTCACAATTGTACCCAGCTACTCGCTGGTTTCCGACCACTTTCAATGTAACATGTAAAAAGTTAATTTTATAATAATAATAATAATTTTATTTCTTATATACCGCTGTACCGTGAGGTTCTAAGCGGTTTACAGTAGAAACAGAAGAAATGCAATAAGTAAGATTAATTAAGATGAAGAGAAAGTACTTAGAGTTCCCTGACTGTCCCAAAGGCTCACATTCTTGCTAAAGTACTTGAGAAAAATAAATTAGTTAGGTTATAAACATAGAGTAGAAGAAGGTAGGAAAACAGTTCATAGGAAAATTAATTTTGAATACATTATACATTATATATTGTTCAAGGCGGAATACAAATTATAGGAATTACCAAAAGAATTGCGTAATAAAGATTATCTAGATAAATTACATAACAGTGATTCGTGTACATTACATGGTGTGGTAGAGGATTCAATTATGAGAATTACATATCAAGGGAATCAAGTGATAACAGAATATAGTGGAGATTATCAGTATATGTAACCTATGTATATTTTTCTTCTAACCAATTTGCACCATGTAATCACTGACCGCTCAGTGACCTCTTATCTATTTATACACTGTAATTCGCTGACTGTACAGCTATTCTTCATTGTGAACCGCCTAGAAGTCGCAAGATTATGGCGGTATAGAAAAATAAAGTTATTATTAATATTAAAAGTGTGTGCCACTGATGAACAGTGTATATATTTAAGTGGAGTAATGTATATGTAGATGTTTCTGGATGAGGAGGCTGGGCAGAGTTGCAAGATATATGTATTTCCTTGCAAACATAGGGACTCTTTTACCAAACTCTGTAAAAAGTGGCCTTTATGCATGCCATTCCTGTTCGCTAAGGCCATTTTTACTGCTGTGGCAAAATGGCCGAATTTCCTTACTAATGGCCAAGTGCTAATTTTCCCATTAGCATGTGAGCCCAGTGCTGCAGTAAGAAGGGGGTGGGGGGGGGCGGTCCGCCCTGGGCGCCGGCACTAGTCCTCCTTTCCGCCCCCCTGCCCTTTCCCTTCTCCGAACCTCTTTAATTTTCCCAGCACGAGCAACATCATGAGCTTGCTGCCCGCGTCAGAGTAGGCTCTCTCTGACGTAACTTCCGGGTCTCCACGCCAGAGGGAGAGCCGACGCGGGCAGCGAGTTCGTAATGCCGCTCGTGTGGGTGAAAATGAAAGAGGTATGGGGAAATGGAAGAGGCATGGGCAGGGTCGGGGGTCATGAAAGAGTGGGGGGCAGGGGCGAGGTGCCACCGCCCTGGCCGCCACTCACCCTCACTATGCCACTAGACGGTAAGGGCCCATGCACTAATCAACGCACAGCAATGTAGCTGCACTAACTGATTAGCACAGAAAATGCCCATTCTCTGCCCCTCAAAACCATCCCCAGTGCTAAAAAAAATACATTTTAGTTTGTACCAAGTGGGTAGTTTGGACAGATCCCAATACTAATGCTGGATGTCTGAGCATGTCCTGCAATAAGGCATGGTATAAGGGCCCCTTAGGCAGGCCTTTTGTACCTGCCTCGATGCAGGTGTAAAGATGTGTGCCTACTTTTTGAGGAATAATTTTATAAAGGCACATTTCTGGTTCAGCCACCTTATTATAAATTATCTTATTCACGGACAGCTTTCAACACACAGAAAAAGACCCACACAGCTGAGGGGGAGATATGATTGAAGTCCACAAAATCCTGAGTGGAGTAGAACGGGTACAAGTGGATCGATTTTTCACTCCGTCAAAAATTACAAAGACTAGGGGGGACACTCGAAGTTACAGGAAATATCTTTTCACTCAGAGAATAGTTAAGCTCTGAAATGCGTTGCCAGAGGTTGGGATAAGAGCGGATAGCGTAGCTGATTTTAAGAATGGTTTGGACAATTTCTTGGAAGAAAAGTCCATAGTCTGTTATTGAGACAGACATGAGGGAAGTCACTGCTTGCCCTGTTTCGGTAGCATGGAATGTTGCTACTCTTTGGGTTTTTGCCAGGAGCTAGTGACCTGGATTGTCCACCATGAGAACGGGCTACTGAGCTAGATGGACCATTGGTCTGATCCAGTAAAGCTATTCTTCTTATGTTCTTATGTGCATCCAGTCTGCCCAACAAGGTGACCAGAGCCATGCCCGCCACTTTGTGTGGGCCCCAGTCACCCATGTTTAAACGCTGGCTGTCAAATCTCCACCATGCCAACCATGTAGGCAGCCCAAAATGATGGGGATGATGTGTGGTTATAAGCAAGATTCCAAGTATGGCTGACAGTATTCATTTTCTAGTCAAGATGTCTTCCCTTCCCTGATTAGCGTAAATTATCCAGTTGGTTACCATGTGTGGAGTCCCACAACATTGCTTCTTTTAGTAGGTTACAGGAAGACATTCCTGGTGGTGGGTTGTTGGTTTTTTTTAATTTATTTAAGTTATTTATATACTGCTTATCAATGGAAGTTGTCTAAGCATTTTATATTCAGGTACTCAATCATTTTCCCTATCTGTCCTGGCGGGCTCGCAATCTATGTAATGTACCTGGGGCAATTGAGGATTAGGTGACTTGCCCAGGGTCACAAGGAGCAGCATGGGGCTTGAACCCACAATCTCAGGGTGCTGAGGCTCTAGCTCTAACCACTAGGCCACTCCTTCCTTCCTTTTTAGGATGGGATTAGAAAATACAGTACTCCCCCGATATTCGCGGGGGTTCCGTACCAGGAACCTCCGCGAATGCTGAAAAACCGCGAATACGGTTTGTAGCAGGGGAAACAGGAGAGGGCAGCTGGAGTGCCGGAGAGTGAAGGAAATCTCTCGCAGCATGCTCCGACCGCCTCTTCCTGTACTAAAATCGGGCCTCACCAATCAGGAGCTGTTTTGACACGCAGCTCCTGATTGGTGAGGCCCGACTTTAGTACAGGAAGAGCATACCGCGAGTGATTTCCTTTACTCGCCGGCGCTCCAGCTGCCCTCTCCTGCCCGGTCATTCGCGGTCAGAAAATACCGCGAATGACCGGGACAGTGAATCGCGGACCGCAAATTCGCGGGGGATCCCGTACTGTAGTTCACCCGCATTGCCTTTGTAGATGTACATGTGCCAGTGGCATAACGAGGTTGAAAGTCGCTCGGGGCGGTGGCGCCACTCCCTCACCTCCATTCGCTTCTTCCCCGCCCCTCCTACCAGGCGTGTGCACCCCTTTCCTCCCCTCGTATCTCACTAATATTCTTGGTGCGAGTAGCAACCCTAAGGCGCCAGCGTCAGCTCTTCCTCTGATGTCGCTTCATAGGCAGGTCCATGATGCGACATCAGAAAAAGAGCTGACGCCGGCGCGAGCGGCAGGTTGGGGGTTGCGGCTCACGCCAGGAACGTTAAAGAGGTATGGGGGAAGGGAAGGGGGCGTGCGCGCCCTAGGGGGCAGGCAGAAATGAAGACGGGTGCCAGCGCCCCCACCAAAACGGCATCCAGGGCGGTCCCACCCCCACTCCCCTTTACTCTACCACTGATGTGTACTATTTTCCTGCCAAGTTTCACCTGCACAGAAAAGTAAGTGCAACGTCTGAGAACCAGCCATACCCATGGTCAAGTTTCAAAGAGAAAGCATGTGGTATCTGTATAAAACCTATGAAAACAAAGCGTCTGAGGATTTTGCCTTTGGGCAGGCACGTGTGAAGTTTAAGTTTGGTTGTTTTTGTTTTAAGGTTTTATTTGGTTTAGCTCCTAAATACATAACTGAGCTTTTCTCTTTTCCAACCAACAGACATAAGAGAAGCTCATACCTAAATTTTGTTTTTCCGCCAGTTAGAGGATGTAAACTTAAAAAAACATCATCAGTATCTTTTTTCATATCAGGCAGCATTATGGGGGCAAAGATCTAGAACAATTGCTTTTGCTTACTGATACTTATGGGGAATTTAGGCGACATCTAAAAACATATCTGTTTTTGAAGTACTTAGGTAGCTGATTTGTAGAATTTTATCATGCAATAATCAGATCTTTTTAGGGGTTTTTTTTAGTTATTGGCTTTTACCTTTTTAGTTTTATTCAATTTGTTGTATTTTTAACTATTGCAAACCGCATAGAACTTTGCGGCCTTGCAGTATATAAACTGTTATTATTATTATTATCCCCATTATCATCATGCATGTCAATTGCTACCTTATATATTAACTAGCAAAGAATTAGGGATGTCAGGCTGTCTGTGCAAAGAATGGTTTTTATTCTCAGGTTTCCTCATAACAATAGCAGCAATGCATAAAATGTCAGAAAAATATACAAGTTGGTACCTTGACCTTTAATATATAGATGATAAATATTAACAATATTACATTAATAAATAATAAAAATGATGTAGCTACATTAAATTATAATTTAAATCATCCTCATTTGATCTCTTCTTATAAACAAAAGCCTTTGGAATGTCTGAAATAAGTCCTGTGTATTTCAGGCAGGTTTTCTAGTAGGTACAGGAACAAGGAATTCAAGTCTTCAGCATCACTTCCTGCTATTTTCAACATAGTTTTCCAGTATCTTCATTAATAATCCCGATGCCTACAATGCCAAATACACACAGTTTGTTAAGAGGGTCATTTTTTGATTGATGTCTAAGTCCGAATTTGGACATTTTCTGCAAGATGTCCAAAGCCGGAAGCAAAGAAATGTCCATTTTTGAACGGGACATCCAAATAATTTTTTCCCCCCCAAATCGCCTACTTAGACATCTTGGCCACCAAAACGTCTAGATCACCAGGACATCTAATTTTATTTGCCATTTTCGATCACAAAAACATCCAAGTTAAAAATGTCCAAATCAGTGCCATTTTGACATGGGAAGGGCCACCATTTTAATGGACTGGCCACATGGGTATGCCAACAGAGCAGTTGGGCACCTTATAGGGCATTTCTATTAACGTCACATAAAGGGTGCCAGACATACATCTCACCATATTCCCCTTATAATTTATGGTGAGCCCTCCAAAACGTCCCCCAAACTTACTATACCACCTGTCTACCACCCCTATAGCCCTTATGGCTTATGTGGCACCTATAAGGCAGTATAGTACAGGTTTGGTGGGTTTTGATGAACTCATAATTAACACCATAGATGTTGTGGTTAGAGTGGCTTATGGGCCTGGATTCTCCTTTCTATAGCTCACTAGCCCACCTATCTGGCTACTTTAGACACCTGTGTCTCTGTTAGGATTTCCTAGACCAGATGGTGCTGTTCCAGAAACAGGTATGTACTATTTTATTCAGATTTTGGGGTGGGTGGGAGGGGGGGGTCAGTGACCACTGGGGGGAGTGTGTGGAGGATCATTACTTAATCCCTTCAGTGGTTATCTGGTTGGTCTCGGTACCTTTATGGAACTTAGATGCTTCCAAAAGAGGTCTGGCCCAAAACGTCTTAAATTTTGTCCAGGACATCTTGGCAAAGTTTGATTATCCCCACAAGATGTCCAAGCCTAGCACACCCAAAGCATGCCCATAACGTGCCTTTTAAAATGCCCCCTTGAACGCTGGATACACAGTGAGGAAATGTCCCGCTAAATGTCCAGGAAAATGGTTTTGGATGTCCCGGCAATCAGGACCTACTTAGGTGGGGTGGTTTGATGTTTTAGTTTTTTGATTACGACCCTAAAAGTGTCCCACTTTCACAACCAACTTTACATTCTGGAAAATTTTGAGATAGCATCAAAGCTGCTAAGTTACCTAGCTCCAGGAAGAAGATCTTTTGGTTTTTTTTTAATTTTAATTTTCAAATATAGATATATACGAGAGTGGTTTGGTAAGAAAAGTTTGGTAAAAAAGCAAGTTAAACGATGGAGTCTTCATCGAGGGCTCTATACACTTAGTCCAGCGAGTTTCCTGCTTTTTCATAAGCTACTTTTCCTACAATATGAAACTGG
Organism: Geotrypetes seraphini; assembly: GCF_902459505.1. NCBI lineage: Eukaryota > Metazoa > Chordata > Amphibia > Gymnophiona > Dermophiidae > Geotrypetes > Geotrypetes seraphini. Next base: position 56,747,439 of record NC_047097.1, on the reverse strand, counting down.
AAACTCGCTGGACTAAGTGTATAGCCCTCGATGAAGACTACATCGTTTAACTTGCTTTTATACCAAACCTTTCAAACCACTCTCATGTGTAGAAAACAGCACAACCAAGTCCACATTAATGAGGAGAAAGGATATAATCATACAAAACAAACAGCAAAGCATCAACTCTAAGTACTGAGGGCTTGATATTCAGCGCTATCTAGCTGGCCAGGAATGGCTCCCAGCTGGCAAAATAGCTGGATATCTGCCGATATGAAATGGGAGATCGCTGGCTATCTCCCACTGAATATCCCTTTTGGTAGATAGCCCAGTGACCTGCTTTGTCATGTGACATAGCCAATCACTGCCAATATTCAGCTGCTGTCCAGCTTAGAGGCCAGATCAGTGGCGTAGTAAGGGGGGGAAGTGGTCTGGTGTTGGTGGGGGCACTGGCACCCCTCCTCCTCTCTGCCCCCTGCTCCTTCCCACTCCTCCCCCCCCTCACACACGCCTTCGCTTCTCCCCACCAATGTACCTCTAGCTCTTCGCCGGCACAAGTAGCCAGCATTGGCTCTCCCTCTGACACACTTCCGGGTCTCGCACCTAGGAAGTGACGTCAGAGGGAGAGTCGACGCCAACAGGGGCAGCAAGTTGATGATGTTACTAGTGCCGGGGAATTAACGAGGTACAGAGGAATGGAAAGGGTTTGTGTGCAAGGCGGGGGGGGGGGGGGGATGGAGGAGGGTTGCTATTACCCAAGCCCAAAAACACCCAGAAATTCAAAGCTAGTCTCCAGATACGGCGCCGGCATTGAATTTCTGGGTTCGACACGGACCACTGGAGTCAGCTGGCTATCTCCCATGGTCTGACTATCAGGTGGTTTATATCTAAGACCCTAAAATCTAATATGGAATTCCCCATCTATCAATAAAAAAATGAATGAAATTCACTTAACTTTTTCTTTTTTTTTTAAAGTCCCTCCTCGAGGGCCGCAATCCAGTCGGGTTTTCAGGATTTCCCCAATGAATATGCATTGAAAGCAGTGCATACACATAGATCTCATGCATATTCATTGGTGAAATCCTGAAAACCTGACTGGATTGCGGCCCTCAAAGAGGGACTTTGAGACCCCTGAGATATGGGGTGCATGTTATTATAGACTAGTGCACAACAAGATGTGTACCCAGTTATTGGCATTACTGTCACCCAATTTTGGGGACCACATATAGAATCTGAGGGTTGCAGGAGAATTTCAAGAAAAACCTTGCTCCCACTGCAAGAGTACGAGACTTTCATTTCAGGAAAGCCCTTCTATGTAGCTGTGTAGCTTGATCTCCACAAAACAATAATTTTTTTTTTTTTTAAAGTATTACAAGAACTTTCCAGGAAGATTTTAAGCCACACCAGGATTTCTGATCACCCTATTCTGATGTACTGTACTGTGGGACCCTGCAGCACCGATTTCAATGGGTAGAATTAAGGACTATAAATACCTCAGCAAATTGGGATATTCTTTCAAAATGAGGACTGGCCCAAAAGTCTCGGAACTGAGTAACTTGGCAGCTGTGCAGTATTGAGGATGAACTGCTGCCAATGTTGGAATCATTGTTTCTAGGATGGCCAACCTGTATGCTGAAATTGACAAGGGATACAAGCCATGATGAATGGTATTTATACCCCAAATGGGAAGCACTACTGGCAGGAAACTAAAGGTACCAACGCAGCGCCAATAATCATCTCAAATGAGACCTAGTGGCGTCTAGGAAGTGATGTCAGAGGAAGAGCTGACGCTGGTGCGAGCAGCAAGTTGGAGTTGCTGTTCATTCCGGGAACTTTACAGAAGTATGGGGGAAGGGAAGGGGTGTGCGTGCATGTGCAGCAGGAGGGGGATGGGGGCAGAGAAGAGGTTGGGGGAGGGGCCCCCTCACCCTCGCTATGTCACTGATGAGACAACCAGGGTCTGTGAAGACAACTGCTGCTCAAACTGAAAGAAAGTGTCATGGATTTGATATCTTATTTTGTGGTACAACCAAAGTGGGTTATATATTATATGCAGGTTCTTTCTCTGCCCCTAGTATGTTTATAATCTTAAGTTTTTCTACCTGAGGCAATGGAGGATTAGGTGACTTACCCAAGGTCACAATGGGAACTGAGCCTAGTTTTCAGCCCACTGAACTAAACATTAGGCTATTCCTCCACTCCTATAAAACAGCTTTCAGCCTCTCTATTTAACTATATCCAGTGGCATAGTGAGGTGGGAGGTGGCCAGGGCGGTGGCACCCTTCCCGCCCTCTTCTCGGCCCTTCCTTTCCCACACCCATCACATATACACACTTCTTCCCTTCTCCCATATCGCTTTAACTTCCCCAGCTTGAGCTGCATCTCCAAATTGCTGCCCGTGCTGGCCTCGGCTCTCGCTCTGATGTCACTTCCTGGTCGCAGGATCAGGAAGTGACATCAGAGGGAGTGCGAGGCCAGCATGAGCAGCATTTTGGAGCTGTTGCTTGTGCCAGCGAACAACTAGAGGCACGGGGGAAGTGAAGGCATGCATGCAGCAGGGGAGGGGTGGAAAGGAGCAGGGGCCAGAGAAAAAGAGAAGTGCCAGCACTTCTACCAAGACAGCTTGCCCCCCTTACTAGGCAACTGACTATATCTCAACTTTTCTGTGCCCAGAGATTGTGGAAATCCTTTAGAACATGAAGGAATTATAGTATAAGAAAAACTCCTTCCTATTTAGACCCATAAGCTATTGATGAATCTAATCCCAATAGACTATTCTGTTTATTGCACAGTTCCTTCCCTGTCCCATAAACCAGTGATGGGGTGAAGCCTGGAACACTCCTCCCCTGGTTGGCAGACAATTGATTCCTGCATAAAACAAAATTCCATCTATTCTAGAATTCTATCCATCTGGCGGTGCCACCCTACTACCATCAAATCTTGTTCATTACAGAGATGAGACAGAGTTTTCTCACCATGTGTGTCTGCAACATGCAGCCATATGTCATGCAAGTTATTTGTTCCAACTGGCATATGCTTCAAGGCAACCGGAAAACATTTTTCTACTTATACATTCTAAGGTTTTTCCATCTCTTTGTATCCTGCCTCTCATACACCCCTTCCCCAAAGTATATAAATGTTCACTGCTGAGTGGTTACCTGGTATCACAGGACATTCCACAACTTTGTTTTGAATACACATGGGACCTCCCATCCCAAATACAAACCAAATTAAAGCTCTTCAGATCAGAATTTATTACTATTATTTCCCCATGATTTTTAAATGAAAATTTCCAGACAATGGATTGTGAGCCAGAATTTAAAAAGTACACTATTACATAAGCATATGCTAACATCATTAACATAAATCGTTAGTAATAGGTCCTTTTAGTAAATCTAGCTCTAACTGATCTGATTTTTAATCTTTGATCTTGGTGGAGAATCATCCTATGCTCCACTGCAGATTTTCTGGTATCCACCAGAGGGAGCTCTAACTCACCCGCAGAGACTGCTAAACATTATTTCTGTGGACGCTGCTGGAACCATGATTTACTTCTAACTTTCTTAAAATGCGTTCTGTAGCTATACTTGCAATTCCTAAATCCTCTTCCTACAGCAGGGTATAAACTAGGCAATGTTTTTCAGGCTTCATTTTAGCCTTATGACTGACAACTTAGACTTCCAACTGTAGCTTCTGCAAAAAAAAAAAAAAAAAAAAAATGCCAGTTTCTATAATCACTGGGGGACAAGCAGGAGGATTTAGGGATTATCAAACCTAGGGTTACCAGATGGATCCAGAAAAAGCAGGGCTGATTGAGACATCTGGGTTTTACTTCCTTTGCTGTGCTGTTCATTCTCTCTCCCTCTCCCCACCAGAGGGAAAAAAGAGTGAATGACCTCATATTGGGTTGATTTCAACAGGTAGAGAATGTGAATAGTGCAGCTTTTGTGTGTGAAAGTACATCTGCCTGGGGTTGGACTCAACAGGGGCATAGCCATGGGCGGGCCTAGATGGGCCTGGCCCGCCCAGTATAGGCTCAGGCCTGTCCACCCACTAGCCACAGGGTCCTACACACTACTGGTGGCTGATCCGGAAGCCTTTCCTACTCTGACGCATTTGTGGTTTTCGTCGGAGGGAAGACTTTGGGGTCAGCTGCTGGCAGCCTGAAAACAGAAATACTGGTGGTGGATCCTGCTTGGGAACTGCTAGATCTGAGCCCAGATGTTCACACCCTCTTCTTGCAGTTCAACGAGCACTTCTTTTGGGGAAGACTTGGCAGTGTGGAGGTGAAGAGGAGGCCCAGGATGACACTGTAAGTACACTTCTCGTGTTGCTAGTCTGTGTTGTTTAACACTTGCCGACTAGCTCCAGATCAACCTGTCGAGGTTACCCTGTCAGGCAATGCTGAACCCATTGGACAGTCCTAGTGGCATCTTTAGAAACTTGATTACCGATACCTTTGGGCTAGGCCAGTGACATATTGAGGGTGAGTAGCACCCCTCCCCCACCCTCTTCTCCACCCCCCCTGCCACACACATGCTCCCCTTCCCTTGTATCTTTTTAATTTTCCAGGCGGGCACCACATCATGAACTTGCTGCTTGCATCATGTCGGCTATCCCTCTGACGTCAGGGCCCAGAAGTGACGTCAGAGAGAGGCAATGCGTTCCAGAGCTTAACTATTCTCTGAGTGAAAAAATATTTCCTTCTATTGGCTTTAAAAGTATTTCCCTGTAACTTCATCAAGTGCCTCCTAGTCATATCTCCCCTCAGCTGTTTCTTTTCCAGGCTGAAGAGCCCTAACCTTTTTAGTCTTTCTTCATACAAGAGGAGTTCCATCCCCTTTACCATCTTGGTCGAGCTTCTTTGAACCTTTTCTAGCGCCACTGTATCTCTCTTGAGATAAGGAGACCAGAATTGAACGCAATACTCCAGGTGAGATCGTACCATGGAGCGATACAGAAGCATTATAACATTCATAGGCTTGTTATCCATCCCTTTTTTAAAAATAATTCCTACCATCTTGTTTGCGTTTTTGGTCCGCACATTGGGCAGAATGTTTCATCGTATTGTCTACGACACCCAGATCTTTTCCTGGGACGCTAACCTCCAAGGTGGATCCTGGCATCTGGTAACTGTGCTTTATAGTATAGGCTCCAAATACAAGTGCACTATTATAGAATTACCGCCCCCTCCTACACACACACACTTTTTTTTTGGGGGGGCTGCCTTTTAGGAGCTAGTAAGTGCATCTAGGATCAGCTCAAGGGACTGTGGCACCCTGAGCCAACTTTTGCATCAGCCCTCCCCCCCCATCCATGATCCAGTAGCTTCCTCTCTATCTCAAGTCTCCCCCTCCCCTAATGCTAGTGCTAACGGGTGTCAAAATCCTGAATCCCAACCCGGCATCACTCCCTCTCTCTTCCTTCCCCTCTACGGGTGGGGAGGGAGAGATGCTGGACTGTGATTTTTGCACCCTTTATCACCGGTGCCCCGGGCCAGGGCCTCACCTGGTCTATAGCTTGAGCCGGCCCTGAGTGCATCTGACTTAACTGCATAAGTGACAGTATGTGGTGAGATACTGTGCGTTACCTTCAATGTACAGGGCCTGCAGGTAGAGCACAAATTAGCCCTTTCAGTCATGCCAGGTGGTAATAGTTACCATGTTCACACATAACAGCATTCACTGAAGAATGCGCCCAAGTGCAGATATAACAGCATAATTGCTGTACCAAGCCAAAACCTGCTGCAGTGTAATTCACCAATACATATAAAGTGATGCATGAATGATGCAACGTCCGTGGACTGATTGCTAAAGCACCCCTGGGGGCAGCTGGATACATGTATTCATAGAACTTAGAATGGATTAAGCTACAGACAGTGGCAGAGTGAGGGTGAGAGGCACCTGTGGCGGTGACGCCTCTCCCCCTCATCTCACCTCCTCCCCCGATTCCCCCTGCTGTGTGCGCGCACCCCTTCCTTTCTTCGGTCCCTCTTGCTGTTCACCGCTGCAAGTAAAAACTTCAACACGTTCCTCGCGACCCCATCGACTCTCCCTCTGATGTCACTTCCCACGTGCAGCGCCTGGAAAGTGATGTCAGTGCGAGAGCCGATGAGGTCGCAAGGAGCACGTTGAAGTTGTTGCGCGCGGCATGGGGAGGAGTGGGAAGAGACGGGTAGTGCGAAGAGGAGGAGGGGTGCCGGTGCCCCCACCAACATGGCGCCTGGTGCGGACCTCCCCCCCCCCCCCTTATGCCACTGGCTACAGATTATATAATCACTGGGAAGCTGATGCACTTCTTAATATTTTAATTGAGTACATGAAATTTGAAATTGGAATAATACGAAAATGTTATATAAAAGGTTATTTTCAGTGACCCTTGACAATCAGATCCAAGCCATTAATGTAGTATTAAGGGCCCCTTTTACAAAGCCACGGTAGCAAGTTCCAGCACGGCAAATGGGACGTAGCCCAAAGGAACTGAATGGGCTCCATTGCATTTGCCACATGGGACTCACTAGTGCGGCTTTGTGAAAGAAGCCTTAATTGCATTACATCGGCGAATTATATTGCAACAGATTTGGATTAGGCCTTTACAATTTTAAAGAAAAGAAAAATTAAAATCTTTCATCATAGTAAAAAAAATATGAATAAAGATTGTTCTTATAAGTTTTGCAAAAGGCATTCAGATATATCTGATGTGATCAATATATTACAACAAATACATCCACCCAGGTTCCAAAATAAAACCCATAACACAAGCAGTCCCTAGAAAAATATCCCAAAATCAATTCCATCCTTGGCTGAAGATATAAATAAGTACCCTCAGTTATATACATATATAAAAAAAATAAAAGTAGGTTTTTAAAACTGGTTTTCTAAAAGCAAAATGTTCACCATCATGCTTCTGAGGATTTACCTAATGTGATTTAAAGAATGACACGGTGACAAAATTCATCACCGTTCCCGTCGATAACCGCGGGAAACCATCTTCTTGTCATTCTTTAAGGAGAGAGGGAAGAATCGGAGTATGAATGGCCACAACCACTGACCCGCAAGCTTTGCTTTGAAGAATGCTGAGATTGAGCAGCAACATTCCAGAGCAGATATTGTGATGTCATAATGCCTCATTCCACCAGTGCCTAAGAGCCAATCACATCAGTGATGTCACAATGGCTTCGTTATCCTTGGCTCACATAAGAATCAGAGTATGAATGGCCACAACCACTGACCCGCAAGCTTTGCTTTGAAGAATGCTGGTGTAGAAGGACCGAGATTGAAATAGACACTAAAAAATGACATGGGATTATTTCCCGCGGTTATCCGCGGGGACGGAAACGGTGATGAATTTTGTCACCGTGTCATTCTCTAATGTGATTCTCAAACCTGTGTTGTCACAGTGACTGACAAATGTAAGAAACTGATGCTGTCAACACCAATAATCTACTGTCAACTGTAGGGAAAAAAAAATCCTGTAAAGTAAGTGCTTACTGCGTAAAGAAACTGGTGATATAGGAGCAGAGCTGGCTCAGCTTCTAAATATGAATGCACTTCCTAATGGTCCTGATTCTTGCAGACTTGTGGGCCGATTGTTAAATGCCTGAAAAATGTTGTGGGTTAAATATGGATTTGTTTTCTGCATTTGAATAAGGTCCTGGCTCATCTGTATGCGTAGCTACATTTTCTAGCTGTAGTAACATAAAACATTTTTTTAAAAGATGTTCCCCTTTCGCATTGTGGCTGCAGGTGGATAAAGGGGCTGCCAGCTCTATGTCAGAGGCTTCTCCAGGGGACCTATATCCCTTGGTGGCCCAGTTAGCGCTCTATAAACTTTTTCAGCCTGATAGTAAGAAAAAATAAAGCTGAGCTGAGTTCCTAAACTTTTGATCCTACGTTGTTCGTAGGTGTTGACTCAACAACCTTCCAGATAGTTGCTCTGAACTGGGTTCGCTTTTCACTCAGGTGCCTTCATAGCTGTTATTGTATAGATCCATCATATCATTGGTCTATCCCTTTCGCATTGACCTTCAGTCTTGCTCTTGCCAAGCATGATGTCATTCTCTACTTAGCTTTCTCTTTCCTTGATGTGTCCGAAATATGAAAATCAAAGTATTGACATTTGAGCATCCAAGGAAAACTTAGGTTTGATCTCCTCCAATACTGCTTGATTTGTTTTTTGCCCTCCTGCTCTCTGCCCTGTCAGCCCCTATCCTGGAGCCCTGAACGCGCCCGCCTGCCTGCTCCGAACACGCTGCCTGCCTGCCTCCCTTCCCCACACTGCAAGCCCGTGGTTTTAACCCGCAGGCTTAAGCGGGTTAAAACCACGGGCTCCAAAAAAACGATCGCCTATTTTTTTTATTTTTATTTTTAATCTATGCTGGCCCTGAGGTCCAACGCATGCGCAGACCATCTACAGATGGTCTGCACATGCGCTGGGATCGCTATCGAGCGATCCAGGAAGGCAGATGGGGGCTTCGTGAATTCATCGGACCTGCCCGGATCGGGCAGGTTCGTGAATCTAGCCCATAGTAGGTGTTTCTTTGGAAAATGCTTCCTTCCTCGATGTCCCCCTCCTTTTCCTTCTCCATGCACTCACCCCCCCAATCCAGTGCCTAGGGGGGCTCTCTCTTGCACCCCTCTGGCGTGAATATCCTGACTCTGCAACCATTGTGTCACTGCTTCCATCCTCTTTGCCTCTTTTTCAAATGTGTATTAGCGCTATGGTATCTACATTTTAGCAATGACAACGAAAAAAGGACGGGAACTTTGCGTCACCTGTCTCTTTCAGATTTTATGTTACTGGTTCTCGACGAGCGTGACTTTTGACATCTTTGACCCCCCGAGGAAGGAGTGTCGGGTCCGGATGATGTCTTTTTCTGAATGAGAAACCACCATTTGTATTACAACAGTTGATTGACTTAAATAAAGTTCCTGTGCCTTGTACGTCATATCTGCAGTCCTTTCTTTCGTTGTCGTTCGACTCATCACTGCCGACCCGTTGGATTTTTCTTTTTTTTTGACCTGTCTACATTTTAGCAGACATACTAAAAAAACAGAGTGCACTACCCATTCAGTACCATTCATCCCCAAATACTTTAATATAGAAACACTAGCTGATGGCCCGGCGTTGCACGGGTATTTAATTATAGCAATAACACTGTAAATGGATTCAAATAAAGATACTTTATAGTGGTGAATGAAAATATGTTTTTACTTTATAAAAAGTACAATATTCAAATTATAATGTGAAATATTTGACAAAATGAATACAATACAACTAACACAAAACTTGATTATAAACAACATTTTTAGTTTCACCTCCAGGAGCAAGAACATATACATTACTGGGTGAACCCACCCTTCCCATGTGTGCAGGTGGGCCGCGAGACCCCAAGAACATATCACCCCCGGTAGTGAGGGATCTGCATACCAATTTTCGTTCAAATCGGTCCCACAGCTTTTTACATTTTTTCCATTGACTTGAATGGGTGAAATCTGATTTTCTGTTTGTAGCTCCGCCCATGTGTGCAGGTGGGCCGCGAGACCCCAAGAACATATCACCCCAGGTAGTGAGGGATCTGCATACCAAGTTTCGTTCAAATCGGTCCCACAGCTTCTTACATTTTTTCCATTGACTTGAATGGGTGAAATCTGATTTTCTGTTTGTAGCTCCGCCCACGTGTGCAGGTGGGCCGCGAGACCCCCAGAACATATCACCCCAGGTAGTGAGGGATCGGCATACCAAGTTTTGTTCAAATCGGGCAAGCCGTTTTTGCGTTGGCAGCTCTTTACATTTTTTCCATTGACATGAATGGGTGAAATCTGATTTTCTGTTTGTAGCTCCGCCCACGTGTGCAGGTGGGCTGCGAGACCCCAAGAACATATCACCCCAGGTAGTGAGGGATCTGCATACCAAGTTTCGTTCAAATCGGTCCCACAGCTTCTTACATTTTTTCCATTGACTTGAATGGGTGAAATCTGATTTTCTGTTTGTAGCTCCGCCCACGTGTGCAGGTGGGCCACGAAACCCCCAGAACATATCACCCCAGGTAGTGAGGGATCGGCATACCAAGTTTTGTTCAAATCGGGCAAGCCGTTTTTGCGTTGGCAGCTCTTTACATTTTTTCCATTGACATGAATGGGTGAAATCTGATTTTCTGTTTGTAGCTCCGCCCACGTGTGCAGGTGGGCCGCGAGATCCCCAGAACATATCATCCCGGGTAGTGAGGGATCTGCATACCAAGTTTCGTTCAAATCGGTCCCACAGCTTCTTACATTTTTTCCATTGACTTGAATGGGTGAAATCTGATTTTCTGTTTGTAGCTCCGCCCACGTGTGCAGGTGGGCTGCGAGACCCCCAGAACATATCATCCCGGGTAGTGAGGGATCTGCATACCAAGTTTCGTTCAAATCGGTCAAGCCGTTTTTGCGTGATCGCGGCACATACATACATACATCCGATTTTATATATATAGATAAACATAGAAACATAGAAGATGACGGCAGATAAGGGCTATAGCCCATCAGGTCTGCCCACTCTACTGGCCCACCCCCAAGTCTACTATCCTAGGCTCCATAATTAAGCAGCAATATGCTGAAAAAAGGGGATACAATTCTTGTCTTATGCTTTTAGCTATTTTATCCCCTTAGTCATTCTTACTTAGATGTTTTGCTTACAAGATCTTTACTCTAGGGATAAGGTGTCTTCCATGTGGTACTATTTCAATACATGTCAAATTGAGATGAACTATTCATGCTAGCAAAATGAGCTGGTTATGAAGTAAATTAAATAAAAAGAGAATGGGAAAAAAACAACAACAAACAAACCACGAGACAGACAGCAAGAGAAAGAGCAGAAAACCAAAGAGAGAGGAAGGGAGACAAACATACCATATATACAGCAGAATTCTAAATACAATAAAGTAGAGAAAAGGAGGCAAATAAATCAGAAAAAAAGTCCAACAGGATAAAGAATCATTTAAAAAAGCGGGAAACAAGAACATAATAATTGCCTTTCTGGGACATTCTCAAGCCCAGTATCCTGTTTCCAACTGTGGCCAACCCAGGCAATAGAAACATGATGGCAGATAACGACCAAGTAGCCCATCCACTATCTCCTCCTCTCCCTATTGGCTAAGGCTCTTTACACCTGTATTGTGAGGTCATAGAGCTTTATGGTTATAGAAACATGATGGCAGATAAAGACCAGATAGCCCATCCAGCCTGCCCATCTGCAGCATCCACTCTCTCTTCCTCTCTCTATTGGCTAAGGCTCTTAATATTTGCATTTCCTCTCCCTATTGGCTAAGGCTCTTTACACCTGCATTGTGATGTCATAGAGCTTTATGGCAGAAAAAGGTCAAATGACCCATTCAGTCTTCCCATCTGCAGCATCCACTGTCTCCTGCTCTCCCTAAGAGATCTCCACTTGATTCAATAATTGCTAGTTAGAGCAGTGTTCTTCAACCACCGGTCCATGGACCAGTGCCGGTCCACAGAAATTTCCTGCCGGTCCACAGGGCCAGCACGTGCATCAGGCCCAAAACAGTGTTCTTCAACCACTGGTCCACGGTGCAATCGATGCGGCGTTATCTTCGAGCCAGCTCCCTCTTCCTAACTGATTCAGTGCACAAAGCCACGGGCAGTGGCTCCTACAGGCATCCTGCGCCTGAACCGGAAGCCTTCTCTCTGAAGTTGCAACGTCAGAGGGAAGGCTTCCAGATGAGGCACAGGACGTGCAAGGTGCAATTAGTACTATTATGGGGGGCAGGGTCTGGGGTGGACATTGGGTAGAGATGGGCGGGGTCTGGCCCACGACTTAGCCCAGTGTTCTTCAACCGCCGGTCCACGGACTGATGCCGGTCCACAGAATAATTTTTTTTATTTCTGCCGGTCCATAGGTGTAAAAAGGTTGAAAAACACTGAGTTAGAGGAATGTGAGGGATCATATAGACAACTCATTTTACAAGTCTGAGTTTGATGCTTTAGTGCTTCCTTTGTCTGAATTCTAATCTAATCTAATCTAATCCTTAGGTTTGTATACCGCATCATCTCCACGTTCGTAGAGCTCGACACGGAATTCTCCTTTTTTTGCTTTTGTATTGCAATGTCTCTTCAGTTTTCCCTGTGCAATTTCTTCTGTTCAGCATGATACTAACAGGAAATAACATTAGAAGCCAATAGCTTCCTCTCCAAATCTCTTTCAAGCTGCCAGGTCCAGAGGCTGCTTTCCTTTTATCATTACGCTGCTCCTGCAGCTCATTTGTTTTGATTCACATTAGGCTGGGTAAAACAGCCCAAGCATCATGTCATGAAAGAGGAAATAAAGTCACAACAGTGACCACGAGAAGAAAAAGAGTAGAGAGATCTAGAGTCACTAAAATTGTTAAAATCAGTATCACAGTTGCACAGCCACAGAGTCGTCATTTCCCTTAATATATGAGATAGTTATATGTGGTACGTTGTTACATATTAAACCCCCCGATAGATTACTACAAATGTCGTCTCTTCATAATTATGACTGGAGTAGCAATGCAAATGATAACACTTAATTGGAAGAATTACGATCGTTTTAACTTCTCTTTTTGGTGGGCGAATTTATGCTCCACATATAGGAATGAGAAAAAAAATGCGGATTTACGGGGGCGCAGTAAAGTATTTAATTTGGTATGGGGCCCATCGACATCTTATGTTACATCATGTTAGTTTTAAATGGTTGGTTCTATGCACATCCAGGGTGGGTTATAATGAACTCAGTATTTCCATGGAAGATTTTTTGAAGCAGTTGCTCTCTTTCTAAAGATATTCCCCTGACGCAGCCACTTGGCGAAACAGGGCCTGTCGGGAATACTGAGTTCATTCTTTGAAAAGTGTGTCTGGTTCCGTATTGGAGCAACGGATATTTATTTCCACTGCTTGTGGGAGATGAATGGAAGATGAGTGCAAGTTTTTACAGTTTTTTGCTGGTTTTTTGCAGTTTAACTTGTGTATTTTAAACTGTATCTTTATGAATCTTTTCCATGGAGTTTTTTGACCTGGGATGTGTTTTGTATGGCAGTTTATAACTGAACATATAGTTTCTTGGTTGTTTCCTTGAAACACTGAGGTCTTTTTCTCCATGTTAGTTACTTGCCTTTCAGCCTGTTTCCTTCCACTATTAGCAGCTTTATTCTGAATATTTGTTGGTTATTTTTTTGATTTTTTTTGGATATTCAGCTTGTATACTTTTTGATAAATTGTTCATTAATATATACATTGCACTAAACTTAATAAAATATTTACATGAGAATACAGGAAAGTCTGCACACAATGGGTTCCCAAACAGCACAAGCAACAGTGTGTGGAGGTTGCAACCCAATTCCTGAGACCGTATAAAGAAGATTCGAGTATTCTAGAGAGAATTGTCACCGGCGACGAGACATGGGTGCGTCACTGCGACCCAGAAGCCGAAAAACTTCTCTGCGGAAATACAGAAGCTAGTTGAACAATACAACAAATGTGTTGTCTTGCATGGGGACTATGTGGCTAAGTGATACGTTCAATTGCTCACAGTTACTTCCATTAAAGCCGTTAAATTTATTGTGCCTTTACTTTTTGATTTACTCTCTTATTTTGTGATCTTTGCCTTAGGGTCAACTTGATGTTCATGAGAAAAAAATTCCATTGTTTCAAATGAAAGAAAAATAGGAGATGATGAATAAATTGGAGATATATAAATATAGAACATAAGACTAGCCTTACTGGGTCAGATCAAGCCCAGTAGCCCATTCTCACAGTGGCTAATCCACGTCACTAGTACCTGGCCAAAACCCAAGGTGTAGCAATATTCCAGAGTCCCTAAGAGCAACAAAAGATTCTAGAACCCCAAAGAGTATCAAGATTCCATGCAGAATCTCAAAGAATAAGAAGATTCCGGAACCCCAAATAGTAGCAACATTCCATGCTAGCGATCCAGGGCAAGCAGTGGCTTCCCCCATGGCTTTCTCAATAACAGACTATGGACTTTTCTTAAAACCAGCTACACCTTCCACTTTTACCACAATCTCTGGTTACGCGTTCCAGAGCTTAACTATTCTCCGAGTTGAAAAAAAAATGTCCTCCTACTGGTTTTTAAAGTATTTCCCTGTAACTTGATCGAATGTCCCCCCCCAAAAATGAACAATGATAGCACTTCAGAGTCACATGCGCAGCCACCTCTCGAGTGGATCTTCTGAATACCAGTGAACAGTGATTTCCAGAGAAGACGGTGAATGAAACCGAAATCGATTACAGATGCGCTGGGCCAAAGGAGGGAATTCAATACATAGTGCCGAGATTTAAGTGCCCCAAAAATTCAGCAATAAGCGCTATCCTATAAAGCAGTGTCCCGCAAACCTTTTCAAGCCGCGGCACACTAAACATAGTGGCTGCGGCTTGAGGCATCTGGAAGTGTGTGGACGTCGCCATGTTCTATGTTCTATGATGACATCACATGCGTGCATGACTTTATCACATCGATGTCCGTGCAAGCATGAAGGCCCTCCAGACGAACCCTGAGACATCAGAAGGGGGGGGGGGCAACAGGGAAGAAGGCTGGAGAGAAAGAGAGGTGCCGGCGCCGGCTGATTTTCTACAAGACGTGCCTCTCGCCACGAGACGCACATCCTGTAGGCATTCAGCTGGTGCCAGCGCCTCTCCTCCTCCCCGGTGTGTTGCGGCACACCCGAAACCTCAGGAAGCACACTTCTATAAAGTGTGCACACTTTATATAAAATAGCATTTAGCCTAACTTTTGAGTGCCGGCCTTAATCCTGCTGAGACCTGTTGTAAATGCAAGTGCCCAAGTTAGACGCCATTAGTATTCTGTAATTCTGCGTGCAACTTTTGGAAATGCCCCTGACACACCCATGCCATGTCCCCTTTTGAGACGTGCGCCATGGGAGTTAGGTATTGTGCCTTAAAGAATAGCATGCATCCAGATGCGTGTGCAAATTTTAATGAGTGCCAATTAACATCAATAATTGGTTGTTAGCGCCTAATTAATAATGGTTAATAATTGGTTCATTATCCAATTTATTTGTGCATGCATCTTACAAGTGTACCCAGTAGGAGGAAATATTTTTTCACTTGGAGAATAGTTAAGCTCTGGATGGCATATTGCCAGAGGTTATCGTAAGAGCAGGAAGGAGAGAGAGATGTCAGACCATAAGAGAGGAGAGAGATTCCAACCTATGGGAAGGAGAGGAAAAAGGTTCCAGACCATAGGAGAGGAAGAGGGAAGACAGTGATGTCTGACCATGGGCGAGGAAGGGATAAGATGGTACACAGCAATGGGTGTGGCAGGGAAGAGATAAGAAGAAATGCTTCCTATGGGAAGAGGGGAGGGAAGGAGATGGTACACATGGATAGATGGGAAGGGAAGACATATAAAAGCTGATAGATTTTGAGAAGAAAGCAGAAAAATGGAAGAAAGTTGAATATGAAAAGTTAGTGTTAAAGATGGATGTATGGCAGAAAGTGAAGAAGGAGAGAAAAACAGCAAATGGATAAGAAGGCCTTGGATACACAGTTAAGAGCACAGACAGAAGGAAGTACAACCAGAGGATGGAAATAGATGGTTAGAAAAATAAAATTACTAGACAACAAAGGTAGGGGAGAATAATTTTATTTTCAATTAAGTGATTGAAATGTGTCAGTTTTGAGAGTTTACATCTGTCTATATTTTGCACCGTTCAGGAAGCAATGCATTTGTTTCTATTTTTCTGGGGTTGTACTGCATGCAGAGTCTTACATATTAGAGTTTTGTTTGTGTACATTAGTACTTTTAGTTTATGGTCCGGTAATTGCATAGGGGTTATCTGTGTTCTGCATGTGTGACCAAGGCCAGTTGTTCTGGTAGGAATGAATGTTGAGAAACACAGTGTGCTTTTCGTAGTTTAATTTTGTGGTTAACCATTATGTAATGTTAATAAGATTATATTGTATGTATATATGAAAAATGAATGGAAAAAATTGTATTATAATTAGTACTATTATTAAGGGGGTGGGGCTTGGGTGGGGTCTGGGGTGGGGCTTTTGGGTCCCCCAAACAAAAAAGCATTCCGCTGCCTATGTACCATACTATGTTATTGATGGGGTGACTATGCATTAAGCTTTGTGGCTTAAGGAGAGCTGAGAAAACCCTATGAGACCTGGCCACCCTCATCAAGTTACTTTAATGATTTTAGGATTAATCTCATAATTTTTCTGTTTCTCTTTTATTCTCTCCATCTCTCATCCCTTTCTGGCAGTGGCTCTGCTTTTTCCTACATTCCTTTTAAATTCTAATCTAATCTAATCTAATCTAATCAGAATTTCTTAATCGCACTTATCCAGTACAGGTTCAAGGCTATTTACAAGATAGCAAGCCCATGCAGCATCATGGGGAAATAGTATATCACATTGACGAGGAAGGTTATACTGTTACAAGAGGGGGAAAAGGTTATAAAACATGGTAGAGGAAGGATACATTGTTGCAAGGGGGAGTCAGTTACAATACCGTTGTGGAAGACGGTTACATTGTCAAAGTGAATGAATGTTATAGCAATCCACCTTGGACCCTTGGAACAATGAAAAATGGGGAGATCCAATAATCCACAGTGAAAACAATCCACCGATTAAAACAAAAAACTGTGGATACAGATGTTCTGGAGATAATTTATTATATACTGACATATAAAAACATGAAAATTAAATGAAAAAATACAATGATAAAAAATACAGTAGTAAAAATCCAACCGGACCCTACACGGTCCGTGTTTCGGCAAACACACCTTCCTCAGGGGTCCAATGGTTTACAAATTCACATATAAAGACTTGGACTGAAAACAGTCTATTGTGAGCAAAGAACACCGCAGACAAGCTGAAGTAGCAAAAAAAAAAAAAAAAAAAAGCTATGTAGGGTCCGGTTGATTTTTTATCACTGTACTTTTTAAATTGCATTTTCATGTTTTTATATGTCAGTGTATAATAAATTATCTCCAGAACATCTGTATCCACAGTTTTTTGTTTTTAAACTTGGAACAATGCCATTCCTCATAAGCATCAAATGTCAGGCTAATTTGGCCATTTCTCCTGTGTGTGTTCCCATCTGTCCAGTAGGTGCAGTGCGATAGTTAGGGGGGAGGGGTGGGCAGTCCGGCCCGGGTGCCGTCTTGGTAAGGGTGCAGGCACCCATCCTTCTCTCTGTCCTCCTCTTTGCCCCCCCCACCCCCACTGCCATGCGTGCATGTGCACCGCTTCCCTTCCCCTGTACCTCTGTAATGTTCCTGGCACAAGCAGCTCCTCCCAAGTGGTTGTTGCACCGGTGTCGGCTCTTCCTCTGATGTCACTTCCTGGATCCGCACCTAGGAAGTGACATCAGAGGAAGAGCTGACGCTGGCATGACAGCAGCTTGCGGGTTACTGCTCGCACTAGGAACGTTAAAGAGGTATGGGGGGAAGGGAAGCGGTGCGCTTGCGGCAGGAGGGGGCAGGGAAGGAGCATGGGAGGGGCACCTCTCACCCTCGCTGCGCCACTGAGTAGGTGTGTATGCATTTCTCTTTGGGGTTCTCCAGGTACTTTTGACCTGGATTGGCCACTGTTAGAAGCAGAATACTAGGCTAGATGGACTATCGGCCTGACCAAGCGTAGCTATTCTTATGTTTTTGTGGAAATGTCTCTTAAATATTATTCACCTGATCATTGCGATCGAATTTCACTCTGCTTTCATCTCTTCGCCTCTGCTGCAAGGGGTTCTTGAGCAGCTCTCTGACGAGCAGTTCCTTCAGGTCTTCTGGTGAGCGCGCTGGACTGGAGGCCGCCGGCACGGAGCTGAGCGAGGCTTCCTCTGGGTACTGCAGGCCTGGAGAATCTGGTAAACTTTTCTTACCCATGAAATGACCTGGAAGAGAGATCAGACACACACGCGCACAACGTTTAGTCACTGAGGTTGTAGGAAAGCTCATTTTATAATACTGCCGAGGCCAGTCTTAGTTTAAAGAAATTGTAAAATAAAGAAGTAGCAATAGGGGAGTAAATTCAAGCATGGATGCCAGGAAGGTGCCGGAATGATGCACGCTAAAGATGAACTCTACAGTGACAGTTTCACGCAGAACAATTAGCATTAGTTCATTGTTTTGTGCTCAACTTTAGGTGTCAGCAATTAGGTTATGTTTAAAGGCTGGTGTAAGTGCTCACGCCTTTCTTTTGGCAGTTAGGTGTGTAAATTTTAGTATTCTATAACCCATATGCCCTTAACTAAAAAAAAAAAAAAAAAGGCCCCTGGTGGTCCAGTGAACTCCCTCCTGAAACCCTCTAGCCAAAAGCACATATCCCTGGTAGTTCAACAGACCCCCTGAGCACCCCAAGACCTAACACATTATCCCTGATAGTCCAGCGGTCAAGCTGGGCCCCATACCCCCAGCTCAACAATCCTCCTCTTCCCAAGTGTATCCTGGGAGCTCCTCCAGATCCCTCCCCCCTCCTCATGTGTGCTGGGACCCTCAACCAGTAACTGTCTTGTAGAAGCAGCGGCAGGAGGGATGCCTAGTCCCTCCTGGCTCAGGACCTGCCTCTTCAAAATGGCAATACCCTGTTCCTGCCTGGTGCATCTTAGGATGCACTGGGAGGAGCCTCCCCCCATATAAGGATGATATGGGGGGGTCTTGACATTCAAGGGGGTTCCTGACGGAGGGTCTTGGCACACAAAGGGGTGGGAGGGAGAGAGGAAGGAGGACTTTTGGAGTTTGAGTATGGGGCCCGGCCTAGACCGCCAGGATACTGTTCCAACAGGGATAATGTGTTGAGATTTGGAGGGGTGTCAGGGGGGTCCGCTGGACCACCAGGGTTTCATCCCATTAAATTCTGACCCCTTTCGTGACCAATTCTCAAAACCAACAGCGTACATAGAAGTTGCTTGCTGTTAGCATCGAGTATGAGCATTAGTCACTAAACTCAGACTGCTGTTTCTGTAACCCTACAGTGCCAGAGTTTTATGCATGGGTCCCTAAGTTTTTCCCAGTAAGGATGGCCAGAGTTTTATGCATGGGTCCCTAAGTTTTTCCCAGTAAGGATGGCCAGAGTTTTATGCATGGGTCCCTAAGTTTTTTCCCAGTAAGGATGGCCAGAGTTTTATGCATGGGTCCCTAAGTTTTTCCCAGTAATGATGGCCAGAGTTTTATGCATGGGTCCCTAAGTTTTTCCCAGTAAGGATGGCCAGAGTTTTATGCATGGGTCCCTAGGTTTTTCCCAGTAAGGATGGCCAGAGTTTTATGCATGGGTCCCTAAGTTTTTCCCAGTAAGGATGGCCAGAGTTTTATGCATGGGTCCCTAAATTTTTCCCAGTAAGGATGGCCAGAGTTTTATGCATGGGTCCCTAAGTTTTTCCCAGTAAAGATGGCCAGAGTTTTATGCATGGGTCCCTAAGTTTTTCCCAGTAAGGATGGCCAGAGTTTAATGCATGGGTCCCTAGGTTTTTCCCAGTAAGGATGGCCAGAGTTTTATGCATGGGTCCCTAAGTTTTTCCCAGTAAGGATGGCCAGAGTTTTATGCATGGGTCCCTAAGTTTTTCCCAGTAAGGATGGCCAGAGTTTTATGCATGGGTCCCTAAGTTTTTCCCAGTAAGGATGGCCAGAGTTTTATGCATGGGTCCCTAAGTTTTTCCCAGTAAGGATGGCCAGAGTTTAATGCATGGGTCCCTAGGTTTTTCCCAGTAAGGATGGCCAGAGTTTTATGCATGGGTCCCTAAGTTTTTCCCAGTAAGGATGGCCAGAGTTTTATGCATGGGTCCCTAAGTTTTTCCCAGTAAGGATGGCCAGAGTTTTATGCATGGGTCCCTAGGTTTTTCCCAGTAAGGATGGCCAGAGTTTTATGCATGGGTCCCTAAGTTTTTCCCAGTAAGGATGCATCCCTACTATCAACCATAGAGTGTAACTTCCTGCAATATTTTTTCGTGTCCAATGCAGCTTTCCTATCTTCCTCCTTTAGACCTCTTGAGCAGGAAATCAAAGGGATCTATTTAGATTCTCGTAAGATATAAACTGGTCTATAAATATCAAATAAAATTTTAGTTTCTTCCAACACCTCTTTTCTCAAGCTTAACTTCCAAATTCTGTCCTAAATGATCATCAATCCTAAAGTGGATATTGTCTGATCATCTGGATTCCTCGTCCCCCTGAAACCCTGGCACACAGACCTGGCTTCTTGAACATTTCTGGGCGGCCTTTTGCCGGACTTCAAGTTATTTCAGAACCAGATGATTCAACTACTAGTCAATTTTACCATGACAGCCGGCTAGACAAACCTGGCCCACGTGAATGCCCACATTTCGGCTAGGATTTCTAAAATGTCATATTAACCACTTTGCCATGTATTTAGACAGATCCAATGCTCACTGTTGAATTAGGCATGCTTGATATGTATGTGGTCCTACTTCCCCAAATATTATCTAGGCCCTGGCATGGAATATTTGTAGAGCCCTTCTCCCTGATTAAATCGCACTGAATATTAACCTCACTATAATAAAGGAAAGGAAATCTCTTGAAATACCAATTCCATGGTAGAGGTTGAAAGGGATAATGGCAGAGTCCTAGCTGCTTAAATAGAGGGAGCAGAAAACAACAGGTAGACCAAATGAGGATGAATAAGTTTATTGAAAATGTGCTTTTCCAAACAAGTCAATGTCCAACAAGAAGCTTATAGAGTCCTGGGTTTGTCTGTGAGTGTCACATTTGGTCTTCCTGTTGTTTTCTGCTCCACGTTGGATTCCCTAGTGGACCGTCTGCCTTGTTGTTTTCTCTGACAGTAAATGTTGGCAGAAAAAGACCCTCATGTCCACCCAGTCTGCCCAATGTTGACCTCACTATTAAAGGAAATAAATCCCCCCCAGGGTAGAGATTGAGAGAGCTACTGATGGAGATCTCCTACTGATGGAATATCAAGGCTATTGTTAATAAAGGAAATGAAATCCCTTGAAATACTAATCTCATTTTTATAATGCACTTTTCCTCCAGGAACTTGTTCAATTCTTTTCTGAATCCCTCTGTGTTGGTTGCCTTAAACCATCCTCCAACAACAGATTCCACAACTGAATAATCAGAATTTGCATTTAAAATGGCAGAACATTTAAGCCCCCTGACTGAAGTAATGGTATAAATGTTCCCCTAATGTCCTGGGATCCCTATCACATGTGACATGCAGGAATGGTCCACTGCCCCCTGTGGTAAAGGAGCAGTACTTAGTCTCTGCTTCATCTGTGGAACAGATACCTGTATATAATATTAAACCACTTTAATTGTAACCACAGAAAGGCAGTATATCAAATCCCACTCCCTATCCCATAAACAAGCCTCTTTTAGTTATCAACTTGGTGTCCTTTAAAAGAAACAAAACGTTTCATTCCCAAAAGCTCCTGCTTATCATTTCCATAGTGTCGCCAGACGTATGCAGCTCTGTACGTTAAATGGCCAGACACACCCAGTCTTTGTAAGAAGACAAGGAGTTACAAGAATTTTGAAACACCGCTATCACGAAGGAGCATCCGTGCTTCCATACTCCATAGTTTTAAACCCCGATTACCAATTCAAAATGCTTGTTTTTCAGTGCAGGGTTTTAGCGATCAGGGCTTATTTGCATGGAAAGGAAGCACTAAGCCACCTCCCTTTTGAAGAATGTTATACTTTGGAGATCTTTAATTTCTGTTATTTTATGGTGCCTTGTATGATGATCGCTATCGTGTCCCTTGTTCCAGAAGGAGATGTGTGAAGGAGATCCTTTGCTTTTCTCTCTCCATTGGCTCCCGGTTTATTTTAGAATTCAGTTTAAGTGTTTATGTGTTGTTTTCTAAGATTTAGAATCAGAAAATAATATTAAATATTGAACTAAGGCCAGTTACTGGGCAGACTTGCACGGTCTGTGTCTGTGTATGGCCGTTTGGTGGAGGATGGGCAGGGGAGGGCTTCAATGGCTGGGAGGGTGTAGATGGGCTGGAGTAAGTCTTAACAGAGATTTCGGCAGTTGGAACCCAAGCACAGTACTGGGTAAAGCTTTGGATTCTTGCCCAGAAATAGCTAAGAAAAAAAAAAAAATTTTTAATTGAATCAGGTTGGGCAGACTGGATGGATCATTCGGGTCTTTATCTGCCGTCATCTACTATGTTACTATGTTATTTTACATGGTATCTTTGCTCCTCTTGTTCCTCTGCTATGGAATGTTTATAGATTTTCCTATGCGAGAGGCATTCATCGATTTGAACTTTCTCTTCCTTCTTGGAAAGGAATTCAAGGAGTTAAGAATTTTAGCAGCTCTCTGGCATTTAAATTTCCCCAACTATGGAATGAACTTCCCCTAATTTTGACGTGTCCCAGTTCCTTCCAGCTCTTCCGTAAACTTCTAAAAACTTTTCTATTCGCTAAACATTTTGAAAACTAACTCTTGTATTTCAGTTTACTTTTTTTTTTTTTTTAATTTATTGTTAACCGCGTCGAGCTTCCTTTGGTTGAAGACCCTGTATATAAGGTTAAGTTTGAGTTTAGTTTAGATCATGCAGAAGTCATAGTCCAGAGCACGTGTTGGCTTAGAAGTCAGTAGCTTTATGTTTTGAATCATTAATTTGGTGAGGGAATTATATTTCCTCTGGTAAGTCAATTGTCAGTCTCTCTCTTTTTTTTTTTTAATTTATTAAAAGTTGTAAACACACTAAATAATCACACATTTTATTCAGATCAGCACCCCTCAAACAACTGAGTCACAGTTTCCTCCACAGTAAACAGTCCTTGTAAATGCTTTTAATAGGAATATGCATCGTTGAGCACACATTGGCATGCTTGTAAAATCCTAGTCGTCAACCGCTTTAAAAAGTGTTAACCTCTAAATAAACAAATTCACAACTGATTCGCATTTTTAAAAGAACTTTTTTTTAAAATTAAAATAAATGCATAACGCGAACTGGAAAATTGTGTGAAAGAATTGTCTGGAAAATGGGGGAAGAAGAATCCAACGAGTCAACTGAAATCTTTTTGGAGCTGTACTTATCTCTAGCTTTTAGCCTTTTTTTTTTTTCCTTCTCTGTTCTAAATTGTGACTATTGTAAAACAGAACTGTGACTTTTTAAAGGAAAGAACTGATGCGCGCAGTTGATCCTTTAAACTTTCAGAACCGTCAGCCATGCTCTTTTCCCGCGCAGTTTGCGCTTCCCTTCCTGAGGTGTTGCTATCTTAGCCTGTGAGACAGGAAAGACCAGCATCTCCCCTCCTAGACTAAAAGCCGAGTTAGATCTCAACCCAGAGGCGCTTGAAAATCGGAAAAATCACGAATAAATGCCGCATTCCAAGACTTGATAAACCAGTACTGTCCTATTCCGGATGACAATCCTTCAGATGTGGAGAGTGTGCTAGCGGCGCCCTGTCAGAAATGAGAGATCAGAAGACGACGAAAAGAGCTCGAGTCAGGATCTACATCCAGCAAGGAGAAAGTGGAGCCTGGCGTGACGAGCTCACAAGGGACATTCACATGTCTCGAAAGAATGATAATTAGTGCACGATTATTGCACTCTAAGATTTAGGTCAGTGTCTTTTTTTATCCGAGAGGGACAGGGAACCTCTAGAACGAAAAGGAAGTTAAAAAAACAGTTTTAATAATAGTTTATTCGCCCATCAGAACCTGGAGATCAAGAAAGCCCAGACAAAAAAATAGATGTTTTCTTACATAAAATAACACACTTTGGAACTCAACAGCAGAAACTAGCGCCTGGGAGAAATACATAAATCCTGGGAGAATTAGATATGAATACAATTAAAGTATGGCATTTAAACACTTTATTGAAGAAAGGAAAATATGAAAATAACAAAAATCTGCCTGAAATGCAAAATTTAATAGCAACAAAAGGAGTAAAGGGGCATCACTAATAGACAGGATCGCACGGAAAGTTGTTGGGAGAGTCAGGGGGGGGGGGAGGGGGGTGAGGATGAAACTTTGCCTGCAGGGCAAAAAAAAGGCAAGCTAAAAGACCCACCTGTGGCCCAGAGGTTGTTGCCTTTGGGGATGGCTTTGGGGATCACTTTGATTTTGGCCGCTTTGCTCTTCTCTTTGGGCACATCGGGCTTGGCGGACGCAGAGATGCTGGAGATGAATGAGAAGAGCAGGAGCAGAGCGACGAAGCTCAGCTGCGGCCCCGGCATCTCTTTGCCTGCTTGGGCGCGTCGACGAGGCTTCCCTGGCTGTGGCTCACACACCCCTGGATTCCTCCTTCGTGGCTGTGCCTTCCTTCAGGGCTGCTTCGTCCGAGTTCCTGAGATCGGCCCCTTCGCCCGCCTGCCTGAGGATGTCTTTTGTCTCCCCCTCCCTCCTCTATTTAAATCCTCCTGCCCGGGGTGGAGGCTGTGTGATGAATAACAACAAGGAATTCTTTTACGTACAACAGGCTAATGGTGTTACTCTTTGGGGGCTCCTTTAACCCCGTAGTGCCTTGACATTTAGCTGTCTAGAACTGAACACAAAATCGCTTTGATCACTGAGCTGATTACATAGACATTCAAAAAGACATACAGCTGGTTTGAAAAGTTTGGTAAAAGAAAAACACCCCCAAACATGTTAAAAATCCAAGGGACCGCAGTTGCGGCTGTAAATGTAGCAATTTAAAAAAGATGAGCCACTCTCGAAGAACCGCACATGCAAATGAGGTTCCCGGAGGGTCATCAAATTTACATGAGATGAGTCGCTAGTGATAGCGATTGGCACATAGTCCGCGGAAAGAAGTGTAAATGTGCACATGTGCCAGGAACAGCTACGCTGTATGCATGCATGTCATGGGCATGCCATATTGGGGTTCAATATATCATAGGTGCAAGTCAGATGTAGCTGTTGTGGCAGTGCTATTGGATGGAGGGGAAGAGAAGGGAGGGGAGGTGCAAGCATTGGCTTTCCACAAACGCACATAAGACACGCCTTTACTACACGCGCCCGAGACACATACTTTTGAGATTTTATTTGAAACTATTATACAAAATTTTTTTTAATCATAAACCACAGCCAGAAATATACACCTGAGATGCACTTTTCACAGTACCGGCACCTCCAGAACAGCCGGTAATTTTTGGTCATCAAAAGCCGGCGCCACACTTGAAGACTCACTCAGCGATGATGGAGAATCACTCGGAGCGCTCGTTCAAATATTAATGAGTCCATTTTATTCACATTTTAATATTTATGACCTTGTTGTAATACATTTGCATGGCAGAGTCGGAGGCTGCTAGGAAGCTCGGAAAAGACCACAGTGAGCCATTCCGATAATCTGGTGGTAAAATACTGCCACGCTAAACCGGTTGGAGCTGGTTTAGCAACCATTGTGTAGTCACCATAGTTTGGCCTATAGTCACTATACATTTTGTCCAGCGAGTTTCCAGTTTTTTCATAAGCTTTTTTTTTTTTATATGAAAACCTGGAAACTGGACTAAGTGGATAGCCCTCCATGGAGACTATTTTGTTTAACTTGCTTTTTTTAACAGACTTTTCAAACCACTCTCATACACATAAACACAAGCTACACCAGTAGTCTCAAACACGCGGCCCGGGGGCCACATGCGGCCTGCCAGGTACTATTTTCAGGCCCTCGGTATGTTTATCATAATCACAAAAGTAAAATAAAACAGTTTCTTGATCATATGTCTCTTTAGCTATAAATAACAATATTATTATTAAGACTTAGCCAAAAGGAAACATTTATAAACTATAAAGAGTTTTACCTCATGCAAAATTATCATTTCATTAATAAGACATTAACTATTTTTTTCTGAAGCCCTCCAAGTACCTACAAATGCAAAATGTGGCCCTGCAAAGGGTTTGAGTTTGAGACTACTGGCTTAACTGTAACCATGACATCCTGTTTGTCTTTGGGAAGCAGAGCTGAGATTGTGATGTCATAATGCCTCATTCCACCAATAAGACCAACCTCATCAGTGATGTCACAATGGCTTGATTGTCCTGTTCTCCCCTCTGCCCTCCAACCCAGCCAGCAGATTAACCATTCCCCTTAACTCAGTAGTCTCAAACTCACGGCCCGCCAGGTACTATTTTGAGGCCCTCAGTATGTTTATCATAATCACAAAAGTAAAATAAAACAGTTTCTTGATCATATGTCTCTTTAGCTATGAATGACAATATTATTATTAAGACTTAGCCAAAAGGAAAGATTTATAAACTATAAAGAGTTTTACCTCATGCAAAATTGTCATTTCTTTAATAAGACATTAACTATTTTTTTCTGAGGCTCTCCAAGTACCTACAAATCCAAAATGTGGCCCTGCAAAGGGTTTGAGTTGGAGACCACTGAGCAACACCCATCCAAACAGACTCAAGGAAATATACTTATCCGCTCAAACACAAACATGTGACTGTGTCATACAGTGAAATGTTCAGGCATTAACACCCACACTGACAACAAATTTTCACATTGCAAATGCATTGCAAGATAAATTCTACAGCGGGGCATAAACAAGCTGACAAGGAGAACAAGTTGTGTGTTATATAAGTTGCTCAGAGTTTTTATAGAAGTTTATGTAACTTTGAAATAGAAAGAAATATAGCATTGATAATGGGGACAACTGTAGAATAATCCTTCTGGAGGAAAAAAATAAAGATATGAAATGTACTTTGAAATGAGCTTTTTCTTTAGTCATAAGAACATAGCAATTGCCGCTGCCGGGTCAGACCAGTGGTCCATCGTGCCCAGCAGTCCACTCCCGTGGCGGCCCTTAGGTCAAAGGCTAGTGCCCTAACTGAGTCTAGCCTTACCTGCGTACGTTCTGGTTCTGCAGGAACTTGTCTAACTTTGTCTTGAATCCCTGGAGGGTGTTTTCCCCTATAACAGCCTCCGGAAGAGCGTTCCAGTTCTCCACCACTCTCTGAGTGAAGAAGAACTTCCTTACGTTTGTACAGAATCTATCCCCTTTTAACTTTACAGAGTGACCTCTCGTTCTCCCTACCTTGGAGAGGGTGAACAACCTGTCTTTATCTACTTTGTCTTGAGTCCCTGGAGGGTGTTTTCCCCTATGACAGCCTCCGGAAGAGCGTTCCAGCTTTCTACCACTCTCTGGGTGAAGAAGAACTTCCTTACGTTTGTACGGAATCCATCCCCTTTTAATTTTAGAGAGTGACCTCTCATTCTCCCTACCTTGGAGAGGGTGAACAACCTGTCTTTATCCACTAAATCTATTCCCTTCAGTACCTTGAATGTTTCAATCATGTCCCCTCTCAATCTTCTCTGTTTGAGGGAGAAAAGGCCCAGTTTCTCTAATCTTTCACTGTACAGCAACTCCTCCAGCCCCTTAACCATTTGAGTCGCTCTTCTCTGGACCCTTTCGAGTAGTACTATGTCCTTCTTTATGGACGCAGTATTCCAGGCGGGGGCGTACCATGGCCCGGTACAGCGGCATGATAAACTTCTCCAATCTGTTTGTGATCCCCTTCTTAATCATTCCTAGCATGATAATAATGTTTAGTTTGTAAGCTCTTTTGAGCAGGGACTGCCTTCTTTGTGACTCTGTACAACGCTGCGTATATCTGGTAGCACTATAAAAAATTATTATAGATGATTATTATAGATGATTACACTTCACGACGGCCTCCTAGCCACCCAAGCCGCAAGGCTGGACAACCAGATCTCCAACCTCTTGATGACCACCCCAGACTATAGGACGTTCAGAAAAGAAATAAAAACCACACTTTTCAAGAAATTCCTGAAGCAGCAATAACTTCACAACCGTTTAGTAAATCTAAAACTGACATTTGATCTACCCACTACTGCACTAATAATAACAAAAGAAATTCCACTATGACCACCTATTAACTCTTTTACAAACCACCTCACCCTCAACAACCTGCTAAATGTTTATAAGACCTACAACTTACCTCTCTAGCTAATCATTGTAACTCTGTTTTTTTTAAACTAACCTTTTGTAATCCGCCTTGAACCGCAAGGTAATGGCGGAATAGAAATCCCTAATGTAATGTAATGTAATGTAATAATAGCTGTTTCAGTCGTTAGTCCACATTTATGGAACACTTTGCCAGGGCACTTAAGATTAAGCAAAGGGAAATGTTGTTTAAGAAAGCAATTGAAAACCGTTTTATGTGCCAAAGCTTTTTGTTAGCTCTGTATAATACTGCATTTTATGGTTCATACAGAATGAACATTTTCACAAACATTATGCTAGTTTGAGCAATTAAATGTGGAAGAATAGGATAGGAGGCATATATTATAACATGTTTGAGTATGTCCTGAATATGTATGTTTTATACTGTTACCCGCTTAGGTGTTAAGTGGGAAGAAATTTTTAAAATAAATAAATAACTAAATAATAGTAATTAACCAGGACTAGAGTGCATAAAGCCAGATAACCAAAGCATGAGTTGAGTCTCTTTCATTTGAAAGGAAACTCTGCAATGAGAGGGCATAGGATGAAGTTAAGAGGTGTTAGGCTCCAGAGTAATCTGAGGAAATACTTTTTTACAGAAAGAGTGGTAGATGCGTGGTACAGTCTCCCAGAAGAAGTGGTGGAGACAGAAACTGTGTCTGAATTTAAGAAGACGTGATGGGATCTCTTAGAAAAAGGAAGAGATAATGGTTACTGCGGATGGGCAGACTGGATGGGCCATTTGGCCTTTATCTGCCATAATGTTTCTAAAAGTTGAGCCCAAAACATGTCAGAGAGGGTGGCAGCAGTAGGGCCTTCATGAGCACCTATCCTCAAAGGCTCCCTTGCCCTTATCACTGATACTTTGCTCATTGTACTTTCTTCCACTTTTCCACTGCTCCCATTGCATGCAAATACAGTAAAACCTTGGTTTGCAAGCATAATTCGTTCCAAAAACATGCTTGTAATTCAAAACACTCGTATATCAAAGCAAATTTCACCATAAGAAATAATGGAAACACAGATGATTCATTCCACAACCCAAACACTTTAATACAAAATACTGTATGTACTCATATTGCAAGACCTCGCTCATTTAGAACAGTCACTACACTCCTGCAGCGTCAGAGAGAGAAGAACCATCGGCTCAGTTGTGATGATGTGATGCATGTATACTGTATGTACCTACTTGTATTGCAAGACATTGCTTGTATATCAAGTTAAAATTTAATCAAATGTTTTACTTGTCTTGCAAAACACTTGCAAACCAAATTACTTGCAATCCAAGGTTTTAATATATATATATATATATATATATATATATATATACTTTTTTTTTTAAATGCACACATAAGCACGTGAAAGATAACAGGAAAGCTGAGCATGCCTCAGCGCAGGTGTAGCTTTCTGTAGGAGCTTCCAAAGGGGTAATTACATAAAGGCAGATATGCACATAAGAGGAAATTCAATAAATAGTGCCAAAACGATTCAGTGCTAAACGCTATTCTATGAAGACTTAGCGCCTTATATAATAATGTTTAGTGCAGATCCCATGCCTAAAATTTCGGTGCCAGACTTATACCTTCTGAAATCTGGCGTAAATTCCAGTGCGTGCCCAAGTCAGGCACAGCTAGGCAGTATTTCTGTGTGCAAGCTTTCAGACTGCCCCGACACACCCATGGCCACACCCTCTTTTGAGATGATGCATTGCACACCATGGGCGTCAAGTGCCTTACCTTAGATAAGAACGCTGAGCTTCGTAAATTGTTTTCCCTCTCCTCATCATCCATGCATTTCAGAAAATTACTGAAATCAAGTTCATGCGCTAGATTCTTGGGAAATTGATTGTTTCTTAGATATCTTTCGAAGCTTTGTAAAATCGCTGCCATTGTGTAGTCTTTTCATTTTTTTGTAAACCACATAGAATTGCGAGGTTTTGCGGTCTAGAAATGAAATGTTATGTCCTGCAGATGAAACATAGAAGCATAGAAAAAGACGGCAGATAAGGGCCGCGGCCCATGTAGTCTGCCCACCCTAATGACCTTCCCCTATTTAGCTCTGTGCAGGGATCCCACGTGACGATCCCATTTCTTCTTAAAATCAGGCACACTGCTTGCTTTGATCACCTGAAGTGGAAGTTTATTCCAGCGATCAACCACTCTTTCGGTGAAAAAGTATTTCCTGGTGTCGCCGTGCAATTTCCCGCCCCTGATTTTCCATGGATGTCCTCTTGTCGCCGTCGGACCTTTGAAAAAAAAAAAGATATCTTCTTCTACCTCGATACGGCCCGTGAGGTATTTGAACGTCTCGATCTGTGTGCAAATTTTAATGAGTGCCGATTCTGGGGTTAAATATAAAAAATATTTACAGGTAGGTTTTCATTATCAGGCAGTTCATATACTGTATGGTATTCTCTACCTATTGCACTTAAGACTATGCCCACTTATTCACTACTACTATGATTAATTATTTCTATAGCGCTACCAGACGCACGCAGCGCTGCACAGAGTCACAAAGAAGAAGAAAACAGTCCCTGCTCGAAAGAGCTTACAATCTAAACAGCCATGACAGACAAACAGGATGTCATGGATACAGTTAAGGGGAAAGATTACTCTAATGGCTGGGTTGGAGAGCCGAGGGGAGTACAGGACAATCAAGCCATTGTGACATCACTGATGAGGTTGGCTCTTATTGGTGGAATGAGGCATTGTGACATCACAATCTCAGCTCTGCTTCCCAAAGACTGAAACTCTTCACACTACTACTATGAATTATTTCCATAGCGCTACCAGACGTACGCAGCACTGTACAGTCACAAAGAAGACAGTCCCTTCGCGAAAGAGCTTACAATCTAAACAGACAAGACAGACAAACAGGATGCCATGGACACAGTTAAGGGGAACTGTTAATCTGCTGGCTCATTTGAAGGGCAGAGGGGAGTACTGAACAATCAAGCCATTGTGACATCACTGATGAGGTTGGCTCTTATTGGTGGAATGAGGCATTATGACATCACAGTCTCAGCTCTGCTTCCCAAAGACAGAAACTCTTCACACTACGACTGCTACTACTATGAATTATTTCTATCCTTCTACCAGATTTACGCAGCGCTGTACAAAGTCACAAAGAAGACAGTCCCTGCTCGAAAGAGCTTACGATCTAAACACACAAGACAGACAAACAGGATGCCATAGATACAATTAGGGGGAATGGTTAATCTGCTGGCTGGGTTGGAGGGCAGTGGGGAGTAGGGTTATGGATTGAAGGCTATATAAAAAATGTGTGTTTTCAGTCTGCTTTTAAACAAGGCAAAGGAAGGGCTTGGTGGACAAACTTGGGTAATTTATTCCAGGCATAGGGGGCAGCTAGATGAAAGGAAAAAAGTCTGGAATTGGCAGTGGAGGCGAAGGGTAAAGCTAAGAGCAGCTTATCTGAGGAACGGAGTTCTCTGGGAGGTGTATAAGGAGAGAGAAGCAAGGAGAGATATTGGGGGGCAGCAGAAGTAGCACAATAGGAGCTTGAACTGTATGTGATGGTGGATAGGGAGCCAGTGAAGTGACTTAAGGAGAGGGGCGACATGAGTGTAGTGAGGTTGGTAAAAGATGAGTCGGGCAGCAGAGTTTTGCACAGATTGCAAGGGGGAGAGGCAACACTGCAAGATACCAATTAGAAGTAGGGGCCTTCCACCATATGATGATCTTATGAACTGATATAAGCTTGAGCAGGATGACTTAGGGGTTGTAGCTCTCTGGAGAGACCAAACAATAAAAGCTAGATTCAGAGCACAAAACGTTATTCAGCACAGAAAAGCAAAAGGAATGCCTGATTTACCATTTCAAGCTCTGCATCAGTATATCTTCCATTCAAACATAAATCAGGTAAGTATAGGCTGGGCCTGAGCTTTTGACTTCTTTCCCTAGGCCTCACATGTGATGGTTCCCGTCAGTAAAGAAAATCCAGGAGTGGCAAGAACACTAGATAGGTGGAGGGGTTCTCCACAGGGTGTGGCACCCCAGGTCCAGGGAAATATACGGTAGAATCTTCCACCTGCAGTGACCCCCTTCCCTTTGGGCTGTGCCGTTTGGTGCTGCAAGATCTTGGCTGCCTGAATCTGGAACCCAAAATCAGAAACCAGAGAAACCCCAAATGAGGCTAGAGAGACAAGCACAGAGAACTCCCCAAAGAGAAGCAAAGCAGTAGAAAAGGTCAGGGCCCAGCAGGGATTGGAGAAAGTCAAGGAGAATCCAACAAAATTAATCAGGATATGGAGTATGCAGACAACCGAGGTACAAGGCAATGCCAAGCAATGCAGATTATGCTAGGGCATGGGTTATCAACCCATTCCTTGGGACACAATTAGCAAGTCAGGTTCAACTGGACAAAGTTCTTCCAGGAACTCACACCACCCTCTAAGCCAGGTTTCCCCAGTTATATTCCTGTCAAATGAAGGCTGGGGCTTTATCCTACATGTTCTCTCCTAGCTGGTAAGAGCCAATGCAAGGTGTGCCACCGGGACTGGTATTCACAAGGAAAACAGGTCTCATTGTGGACAATAGCAGGTTGTCCTAGGTTAGGAAATCCAATTGTGCTCTTCCCTGCGCTCTCATCTTCTCTCTCTTCATCCTCTTTCTCTCTTTCCGTTGCTTCTCTATATCCATCTTTGATCATTGCTTGTTGTAGCCTTGCAGAAGCCAGAACACGTCCTTGTTCTCATGCAGACAAGACTAGTGGGCATGCGATGAAGTTACAAAGTAATACTTTTTAAAACCAATAGGAGAATAGTTAAGCTCTGGCATGTATTGCCAGCAGATGTGGTGAGAGCGGTTCATGTAGATGGTTTTAAAAAAGGCTTGGGCAAGTTCCTGGAGGAAAAGTCCATGGCCTCCTGTTGAGACAGACATGGGAGAATCCACTGCTTGCCTTGGATCAGTGGCATGGAATTCTGCTACTATTTGAGTTTTTGCCAGGTACTTGTGAGTTGGACTGGCCTCCGTGAAGACGGGATATTGGGCTGGATGGACCATGGGTGTGACCCAATAAGGCTATTCTTATGCTTTCTGCAGCCTGCAGAAAAGTGGTGTACAATTTATAAATCATAAAAAAGATTTGCAAAATTGCCAGAAAAGAGCTTTATTCTTAATTTTAAAAAAGTAATAGAATAAGAGAGGCCAGAAATTCCAAAGGAAAGTGTGCACGTGTCATCATCCATATACCTCTCCCCCTGCTTCAGCCCGAGCACTGGAGTGTGGGAATGAATGGGCGGGAAGAAGGGCATGAATAGCTGGACCTTTCCTCTTCCTCCTCTGTTAAAGTCTTTCCAGCCTTTGCTTTTATCCCTAGGCTCAGGAATAGAGTACATTGTGTACCAGGTGTGATTCACTCTGGCAGCCACATGCAATGGCCAAATTGCAAGCCAAGCCAACTGCCTGTACCTCAAGGATTCACATTTTATTTCATTGGATGGATGGTATTATTTGTTGGTATGTCTGCGTTCTTGTCTGCTAATTTTATTGTGAATGTTTATCGATAAACTGCCCAGAATTGTAGATGGCGTGACCTATACCTTTTCTAAATAAAGAATATTTCTGCTTTATCCAGCAAGTGGTGGAAGCTGCATTGTGGTAGTGGAGAAATCTATTTATGACAAGGAACTAAGGGGACAGGATAGAAAGAGAAGGCATCCACATGTTCCGACGCTGCTCCAACGCTCATAGAATTCATATGCGTGTCGGAGCATTTGGTGCTCTGGGCCGTGGTGGAAACCTCTGCCGCAGCATAGCAGAAGAGGGGGTTAGTGATGAATATCACACATTAGAAATACAACAAATTATATTGTAGCAATGCAAATAAGCAGCAGTGATACATGGGATGGTTAACATATTTGGCCTTAACAATAAATGCATATATGTAGATAGATATATGATAAAGTATCTCTATACTGTGCCCTGTGAGAGTAATACAGGGTGCCCCCAAAAACACTCCTTGATTTTAAATGGTTACAAAATCAAAACTTATTGGAATCTAATATAATAAAACGATAAGCCGCGCAAGCGCACTTCCTATGCGTGCGTCCGTTTTCCGTGAGCTGTAGCGACCCATAGGAAGTGCGCATGCGCGGCTTACGGTCTGGCCTCACGCGAGGCAAGACAAGTGCACATGCGCACCCTTCCCTGCTCTCTACCTACGGAGCGGCGGCTGCCGGCCGCTAGCACCCCCTGCCCTCTCCGTCGCCTCCCGGCTCCAGCGGCATAGACAGCACTATAAACACGCTGCTTCGCGCCCTTCTCTGCCGATTTCCTCTGCCGCATCTCTGATGACATCATCGGAGACAGACGCGGCAGAGGAAATCGCCAGTAGAAGGACACGAAGCAGCGTGTTTAAAGTGCTGCCTACGCGGCTGGAGCCCCGAGGTTTGTCGGCGGTGGGAGGGTCAGGAGCAGGCCGGATCAACAACAGCAGTAAAAGAAGGGGGAGGGGCCGAACGGAGCAGGGAAGAGAAGATAAGAGAAGAGAAAGGGGGAGTGGGGGAAAATGCTGCTACTGCTTCTACACAGGAAAGGGGGGGATAGGAGGGAAATGCTGTTGCTGCTGCATAGGGAAGCGGGATGGAAATGCTGCTGCACAGGGAAATGGGGAAAATGACAGACAGACAGCGGGAGGGAGGGAGATAGAAAGAAAGAAAGACACAGGGGCAGGGAGAGGGACAGAAAGACAGACAGAGAAAGGGGGCCAGAGAGAGAGTTAGCGGGAGAAGGAAAGGGGGCTGCTTTGGGGGGAGGGGTGTGCTTGGGGCAAACAGCTTTGCTCTGGGGGGAAGACAGGGGCCATGGAGAGACAGGGAGAGGGATAGGGGGCTGCTTTGGGGGGAGAGGTGCTGGGGACAGACAGCTTTGCTCTGGAGGGAAGATAGAAGAGGGTCATGGAGAGACATTTGGGGGGGAGGTGGGTACTGGGGGCAGACAGCTTTGCTCGGGGGGGGAGGAGGAGACAGAAGGATACAGACAGCGGCCAAGGAGAGAGAGATAAAGAAACACAGACAGACAGACACATCTATTCTAGCACCCGTTAATGTAACGGGCTTAAAGATTAGTATGTTTATAAGACGGCAGCAAATATAAGTCCCAAAAAGCACGGTTAGCAAGATCTTACACAATCGCTTGCACTTTCACCCATATAAGCTGCAATTGGTGCAGAAGTTACAACCTTCAGTCAATGCAACGCGGCAAAATGACCAGGTGTTCCTCAAGGGTCCCCTGAGATCACCAAACACTGCTGTTTGTGACTTTTTCCTTTGGGGGTACATGAAAGACAGAGTGTACGTATCTCCACTACCCGCAACTACGGATGATCTGCAGGAACGCATCGCTGAAGCTATAAACGCGATCACGCCTAATATGCTTCGGAGAGTCTGGTCCGAGCTCGATTATCGCATCGATGTTTGCCGAGTAACAGGTGGGGGCGCCCATCGAGTGTATGTAATCAACAAATACCATAAGAAACTTTATGAGTTGATGAAACTGTAGCCTCAAAGGTGAAAGAATATCCCAATAAATTTTGGTTTTGTAACCATTTAAAATCAAGGAGTGTTTTTGTGGTCACCCTGTATAATTACGTAGATAAAATAGCATGGGGGAAACCCTAAATAATGAAGTAAGATGACTTAGTGTTACTGTACACATGTAAATTCATAATCCGTTTGTCTTTGCATTGTGTACTTCAGCCTTGTAACCCGTTCTGAGCTCATTGGGAAGGACTGGATGAGGAGCTAAGGAAAGGGAGGAAGGAGGCATGCACAGCACAGCCACTGGGGCTAAAACCACAGTGTGCAGGATCTGTGGGTAATGCACCAAAGCAACTTGGACATTCTTCACTAGCAGGGCTGTCCCGAGGGTTGATGAGCGCCGTAGAGAATGACACGATGACAGAATTTGTCTCCGTCCCCGCGGTTAACATCGGAAAACCACCCCCATATCATTCTTTAAGGAGAGAGGGAAGAATCAGAGTATGAATGGGCCCAGCCACTGACCCTCAAGCCTTGCATTGAAGAATGCTGGTGTAGAAGGACTGAGGTTGATATAGACACTATAGAATGACAGTCTCTAGTATCCAGATATTGTGATGTCATAATGCCTCATTCCACCAATGCCTAAGAGCCAGCCTCATCAGTGATGTCACATAAGAATCAGAGTATGAATGGGCCCAGCCACTGACCCTCAAGCCTTGCATTGAAGAATGCTGGTGTAGAAGGACTGAGGTTGATATAGACACTATAGAATGACAGTCTCTAGTATCCAGATATTGTGATGTCATAATGCCTCATTCCACCAATGCCTAAGAGCCAGCCTCATCAGTGATGTCACATAAGAATCAGAGTATGAATGGACACAGCCACAGACCCTCAAGCTTTGAGGTGGAGGTAGACACTAAAGAATGACACGAGACGGTTTCTCATGGTTAACTGCAGGGGCGGGGACGGTGACAAATTCTATCACCATGTCATTCTCTAGAGCAGTGTTCTTCAACCACCAGTCCATGGACCAGTGCCGGTCCACAGAAATTTCCTGCCGGTTCACAGGGCCAGCACGTGCATCAGGCCCAAAACAGTGTTCTTCAACCGCCGGTCCACGGTGCGATCGATGCGGCGTTATCTTTGAGCCAGCTCCCTCTTCCTGATTCAGTGCACAAAGCCACAGGCAGCGGCTCCTACGGGCATCCTGCGCCTGAACCGAAAGCCTTCTCTCTGATGTTGCAACATCAGAGGAAAGGCTTCCAGATGAGGCAAGAGACGTGCAAGGTGCAATTAGTACTATTATGGGGGCGGGGTCTGTGGTGGACAATGGGTAGAGATGGGCGGGGTCTGGCCCATGACTTAGCCCCGTGTACTTCAACCGCCGGTCCACGGACCGATGCCGGTCCACAGAATAATTCTTTTATTTCTGCCGGTCCATAGATGTAAAAAGGTTGAAAAACACTGCTCTAGAGCACTGCAGCTCTAGGAAGCACAAAGGAGATGCTGGCACAAAAAGCACTCCCCGTCCATAGCCTCTCCTCTAGTGGCCTTGGTGCAGTAGGTGGGGTGGGGGCACTGGGTGTGATTCTGGCTCAGAATTCTCCTGCCTGTAAGTGTCAAAGGAGCCACGGAGACGGGGAAACTCACGAGTATTAAATTGAAGCATGCTGGCTTTGCTTCTAAATTCCTTGCCCAAATCCACTTCAACTTGACAGGGCATGATTGTGGCACAGACAAACTTTTATTTATATATCAGGATTCATTTATTGCCTTTTTGAAAATTCAATGAAAGGCAGTATACAGCAAGAATAAGTCAAACGTAAGGGAAAGGGGGACTTGTATACCACCTTTTTGTTGCTTTGGCATTTAAAAACATAAGAATAGCCCTACTGGGTCAGACCAATGGTCATTCAAGCCCAGTAGCCCGTTCTCACGGTGGCCAATCCAGGTCCCTAGTACCTGGCCAAAACCCAAGGAGTAGCAACATTCCAGCATCTCAAAGAATAGCAAGATTCCGGAACCCCAATGAGAGCAACATTCCAGAGCTGAGATTGTGATGTCATAATGCCTCATTCCACAGTGCCTTAGAGCCAACCTCATCAGTGATGTCACAATGGCTTGCTTGACTATAGCCATACTGGGTCAGACAAATGGTCCATCTAGTCCAGTAGCCCGTTTTCATGGTGGCCAATCCAGGTCACTAGTACCTGGCCAAAACCCAAGGTGTAGCAATATTCCATGCTACTGATCCAGGGCAAGCAGTGGCTTCCCCCATGTCTTTCTCAATAACAGACTATGGACTTTTCCTCCAGGAATTTGTTCAAACCGTTCTTAAAACCAGCTAGAGCTTAACTACTCTCCGAGTGAACAAAATATGTCCTCCTAGTGGTTTTAAAAGTATTTCCCTGCAGTTTCATCGATGTTCAAAGTGGTGGGCACTGGAGGATTAAGCGACATGACCACAAGGAGCAGCACTGGGTTTTTGATTTTATAACCTCTGGGTGCAGAGGTAGCAGCTCAACAAGTGAGCCATAGCCTTGCATTAGACACTTGTATAGGGGGACCGAGTATATTTATTTGCCTAGGCCAGGGTTCTCCCACCTTAAAAACTGGTGGTGTTAAGGAGCCATCCTCCTGCCACCACACAGGCACATCAGGATAAAGTGGTTGGCTTGTTAATCCCTTTGAAGGCACATAATTAAAGGTCAACAAAAAGCAAACCAATAAAAACACAATCAAAGGAAAATTTGGAATATTAACACTTTTCAAGTTAAAAATAATTCTCCAAGCAACATTATTAGATGAAGAATCTATGTTGTATATTATATCAGAGAACAATGTTTAATCTCGGCAATTTTCTGTCTGTCTGTTTTATTTACTCGATTCCCCCCCTACCCCGATTCTATAAATGGAGCCAATCTAAGATGTGCTTCCAACTAAACCCCCCTTTTATCAAGCCGTGCTGAAGGTTTTTAGTGCTCTGATGCTTATAGGGATTCCATGAGCGTCGGAGCAATTACCATGCTGGCTCGCGCTAAAATCCTCTAGTGCAGCTTGATAAAAGGAGCCCTAGATTGGCTAGTGGGTCAGGGACATTCCTAAAATTTGCACATTTGGAATACAGGGGATGTGTGCCCAGATCGGACGCCAGGAATTCAACCTGGTTTCAGAAGGCATAAGGGGAAGAGTGTGGCACAGTGGTTAAAGCTACAGCCTCAGCACCCTGGGGTTGTGGGTTCAAACCCACGCTGCTCCTTGTGACCTTGGGCAAGTCACTTAATCCCCCCATTGCCCCAGGTACATTAGATAGATTGTGAGCCCACCAGGACAGACAGGGAAAAATGCTTGAGCACCTGAATAAATTCATGTAAACCATTCTGAGCTCCCTTGGGAGAACAGTCTAGAAAATTAAATAAATAGTGTGAAAAGTTTCATAGTTAATAGTGTGACATCATAATGCCTACAAGCCAACCTCATCAGTGATGTCACAATGGCTTCATGGCTCTACTACATTTTGATTTCTGGAGTGGTGCTGTGGTTAAAGCTACAGTCTCAGCACCCTGAGGTTGTGGGCTCAAACCCATGCTGCACGCTGTGACCCTGGGCATGTCACTTAATCCCCCCCCCCATTGCCCCAGGTACATTAGATAGATTGTGAGCCGACTGGGAAAAATGCTTGAGAGCCTGAATAAATTAATGTAAACTGTTCTAAGCTCCCCTGGGAGAACAATATAGAAAATTGAATAAATAAATCCTAGCACTCAAATCTTATAGAACAGGATCAAGTGCCAATTTTGGGGGCACCAATTTTTAAGTGGAATTATGTATGCTTTTGTTGTTCCCTGACTAGATTTGTGGATAGTGTGGGTCATAAATATTTTAAAAAATACTAGGTTGAGGTGACTTCTTATTGGTAAAAGTAGATAGGAGATCAATGTGCTGTCTCATTATGTATTTTAACAAAAAAGTCAGTTTGTCTTTGGCAGCAATTAAGACTGGAATGTCAATTGAGCAAACTCCTTGCTGAGAGCTACAATCTCATTGAAGTTCTCGCTTCTTGGAAAGTGGGGGGGGAGGGGGGAGGAATGGATGGTCAGTCAGCCCTGCAGAAATTTACTTATTCACCCACTACTGACAAACATCTATGATTTTGTGCTTCACTCCTGTGGTAACAGTCTTTAAAAATCTGTGTCTGGTCTTACAAATCTCTTGTAATCTCTCCGTAGAAGCAAATTCGAACTGATTCAAGAACAGAAACTTCAACTCCGACTCCAACTACTCCAGGATACTAGGATTGATGGACCTTCAAGTTCAAGTTCAAGTTTATTTATTCTTGATGAATCGCCTATTTAAATTGCTAGGCGATGTACAATAAAAATAACATATATTAATAAATTAAACAAGTACAATGTTAATGGTGACATAAAAACAGATTTGTTGTTAGTTAAAATTTAACACACTTAACAAACTGAGTGTAGGCATAAGTATAAAATAATTTTGTGGGCAAGACATACGAGACATGTGTGGATAAGAGGGGGAATAGTTACAATTTTTGATAGAAGAGAAGAAAAAACATAAAAGGGAAGAACAAAAAGGGGGGTTATAATAGCTGTTTAAAAAAAAAAAAAAAAAAATTTTAAGGAAAAATTAAAAAAGAAAAAAAAAAACCAGGTAACGGTTAAAAAATAATCGATTTTTTCAGTGTCCTAAGATCCATACGCATCTTTAAAGAGAAAGGTTTTTAACGTTTTTTTAAACAGTGTTAGGTCTTTTAGTTCTCTAATGTATTGTGGTAAAAGATTCCATGAATGAGGGGCCATAACTGAGAACATATCTTGTCTTCTAGTTCCTATCATTTTAATTGAAGGCACGGAAAGAAGATTAAATGAAGACGAACGAAGTGATCGGGTTGTACTATATGGGATAAGCCATCTGTTAATAAATTGGGGTTCATTATGTTTTTATGTCATTTCTTCGGAGTTCTTGCTTTTTAATAACTTATTTATGAGGGATGTTTTACCCATGGAAATGGGCCACATCACTCTTACCCCATCCCTGAAAAATCCAAGGTGCTGACTTAGCCCTATTGTTGAAATACCTTTGGTTCCTATGTGTTCCATCT
This sequence comes from Geotrypetes seraphini, assembly GCF_902459505.1. Lineage (NCBI taxonomy): Eukaryota > Metazoa > Chordata > Amphibia > Gymnophiona > Dermophiidae > Geotrypetes > Geotrypetes seraphini. The sequence continues at coordinate 56,706,924 of NC_047097.1, read as the reverse complement.
TGACACGTAAGAACACACCTTAATAAAAGGACCCCTTAGTCTTAGTAGAAGTATAGGGTTACAACCTCTCCAACCTAGTGGGCTCACGCTCTTTTTTTTTTTTTTTTTTTAATGTACTTGGGACAATAGAGGTTAAGTGACTTGCCAGGGCTCACAAGGAATGCAGTGGGAATTAAACCCAGTTCCCCTGATTCTGAGGCCACAGCAGTAACCACTAAGCCACTCTTCCCATACAGATGGAACCGCAGCAGATAACAAATATTGGGCTGTGTGGACAGAAAATAAGTGTGACATCGCACAACAACCCCTCTCACTTTTCTTAGGCCAATGTTCCCCATGAGCCACACCTTATTCGTCAGTATTTCAGGACATCTATCATGAATGCAAATTCCATGGGGTGGAGAACCGTATAGAAAATTAAATAAATAGTGTGAAAAGTTTCATAGCTAATAGTGTGACATCATAATGCCTACAAGCCAACCTCATCAGTGATGTCACAATGGCTTCATGGCTCTACTACATTTTGATTTCTGGAGTGGTGCTGTGGCTAAAGATTTCCGTCAATGTTGGGAGTGCATGCAACTCTTTCTTCCTTTGCTTTTTTTTTTTTTTTTTAAATAAGAATTTATTTGTTATACAGATCCAGGAAGGGGGGAAGGGTTAGGGAGGGGGGGAGATAAATAATGGTATATTATTTGTTGGAATAGAGTGCAGTATGTTATATTATATGATTGTTAATCTGTTTGCACTATGTATTTGATTTAAAAAATGAATAAAGAATATTTTTTTTTTAAAAATAATTTTTTTATCACATGATAACACAAAGAAAAGGCGTTACAATGTACGAAGAACAAATAAAGAACAATTATTATAAGACCACTAACCCTTATAAATGAAGGTGAGCAAATGAATCAGAAGCAGTAGAAAGCTATAGTCGTGCCAACTGCGGCAGGAGAACAGTCGCTGCCCCTGCACCCGCAGTGAAGGACGTCTCGACAGAGCAAAGCGCAGCGCAGTGCAACACATCCTGCAAGAACCTACAGCTGATGCAGCGCATGTACCCGATTGGGTAAAAAAAGTGTCAACTTAAGTGCAAATTTGTAATTGTCTGGCAGGTCAAATTTTATTACACCCCATGGGCCAGAGTTTGACACCCCTGCTGTAACCACAGAAAAAGCGGTATATCAAGTCTCGTCCCCTTTCCCTTAGTGCACTCTGGCCGTGCCCTCTTCCCTCTCTTTCAGTTTTCTGGGATCCTGCACTCTTAAGAACTGGAAGTGTATGAACTCAGAATTTACCAAGCCTGTAACTTTAAAAGTAAATTATTTTTGACTTATGTACACCGCAGTGCTATGCCTATGCATGCAACAACCCCAGTTTGCAGCTTTTTGGTAGGTCGTGTTGACATATTCTTTTAATAAGCACTGTGGAACCTACTGAAGCACCAGTACTTGCAAAAAGGATTCAGACAGCTCATTATCCAGAGCCTAAAATAGCCTTATTCTGATCTTCAAACTATAACTTTTTCTTTAAAAAGATATTTGTCTTAGGTAGAGATTCAGTCTTATCACTAGAAGTTGTTCCGGTCTTGGCGTTCTTTCCATCTTCTCGTAGTACTCTTCAGAAAGCCTGGGATGGAGGCTGGTAGGCCGGTACTTGGTCCTTCAAAATAAAAATGGGGAATTGAATGTCTTTTCAAAACCGCAACAATCATGATGCCAGCCATGGAAACCTAAGGAAGCATATTCCCCTTGATTTGTTTTCAATTTAAGCAAAAGTGCCCTTTCTCAAGAAGATCCACCCAAAGAAAGAAATTCCTTCCATTATGGCACAGTTCTATGACGATGAAGTCATTGAATGAAAATGAGACGAGGATAAATTTTCAAAGACAGCCATCTTTTGCAGTGGCAAAAATATAGAATTAGTTATTTAAAAGGCAATTTTCAAAAGATTTCATCCAGATATTCAAGAGCTTACAATTGCTTTACTGCCACTCTCTCCCTGTCTTCAGGTGCTGCTTTTACCTTTGCTGAAAAGGGACCAACAGTGGGTGGAGCTGACTGACCTTTTCAATGCTTCTCTAGAGTCGGGAGTGGTACCGGAGGACTAGAGAAGGGCAGATGTGGTCCCTCACCATAAAAGTGGAAGTAAGGAAGAAGTAGAGAATTACAGGCCAGTAAGTCTGACTTCTGTGGTAAGCAAATTAATGGAAATGCTTTTAAAACAGAGAATGGTGAAGTTTCTAGAATCCAATGGATTACAGGACCAGAGGCAACATGGTTTCACTAGAGGTAGGTCTTGTCAGACAAATCTGATCAATTTCTTTGACAAGGCAACCAGAGAATTGGATAGAGGAAGTGCGCTAGATGTATTTAGATTTTAGCAAAGGCTTTGACAGTGTTCCACACAGACATCTAATAAATAAACTGAGTGCCCTTGAGATGGGTTCCAAAGTGACGGGCTGGGTCAAGAACTGGTTGAGTGGAAGGCGACATAGGGTAGTGACCAATGAAGATCGCTCTGAGGAAAGGGATGTTAGAAGTGGTGTGCCTCAAGGTTCTATTCTTGGGCTTGTTCTATTTAATATTTTTACAAGCGATATCGCTGAAGGGCTGTTGAGTAAGATTTGTCTCTTGGCTATCAGTGAAATACCGGATTGTTTATAAAGTTCTTTTGTCGATTTTTAAAGTGATACACTTTCATATCCCCTGGTATCTGACTCAAGTGCTGCAAGTATATCAACCCTGAGGTCGGAGGGGACACTACGGGGCTTCAGTAATCTCAGTGGCAGGGGTGCTACTATGGAATAATCTGAGAGGGTCACTTAGTATGCTCTCTGAAATTCAGAGATTTAAAAAGGTGCTAAAAACGACTTTAATTATAGAGGTCTTCTCTTGAAAGCTGCTTACTTTAATAATACTGTTGGAGAGCTTTTTTAATATTCGTTGTATTGTTTTTAAAAACTGTGTATGTATCTTGTGAACCGCTTAGGTTTAAGTGGGGTATATGTTTTTAAATCTAATCTAATCTAATCCTTAGGTTTGTATACCGCATCATCTCCACGTTCTAAAAACAGGGAAAAAGTTAAGTTTACAGTATAATGAGGGGGGTTACAACCCCCCAAACCACCCACAACGCCGCCGCGATCTGTATTAAGTAAAGTGGGGGGCTCCCCAACAAAACCCCCCGTCGGAGCCCCTAAAAACTGTCATTTTCTTCGGCGCGCGCCTTTGTCTTCCGCGGTTTTGTCTATGAACCCCCAAGGTCTGTTCACAGATCCCAGTGATCCACCTCTCTCCGAGGATATTAAGGTGGTGAAATAATGGGAGAAGGCTGTGGACGCAGCCAGAATGATGCTAGGCTGCACAGAGGGAGATATAACTAGCCGAAAAAAGGAGGTGTCGATGTCTCTGTACATGTTGTTGGTGAGGCCCCACTTGGAATGTTGGACTCAGTTTTGAATGCAAAAAGACTTGAAGTAGTTCAGAGAAAAGCAACAGACAGTGTATGCGGTTTGCTTCACAAGACATATGAGAAGAGACATGACGACCTGAAAATTATACCCTAGAGGAAGGGTTTTATCCTAAATGTTTGACCCAAGATTTACAAAGAGCTGCAATGAGGAGAGAAGGGAAATACTTTAAAAACGTTCAAAAGCAACTTAAAATGTTTCCTTTTTAAAGATGCTTTTAACTGAAGTTTTATCATTCTCTTTTTTTTTAAGCTGATTTTAACTAAAGTTATTTTAGTCTTCTTTTTTTCTATTAATTCCTGCCCTTTTGTGCTTACCCTTAATGTTTCTCTCATTTACTATAGCTATTGTATTTCTTCCCTTTTTCCTTCGTGTGTCTTCTGTTCGTTCGTCCTTAATTAACCTAGTATGTGTTGTAGTTTGTCTTACAGTTCTTTTTTTTTTGAAAGTATGTTTTAATTGTAATTTTGTTTGTTGAAATGTTATTTTATTTAATGCTTTGTACAACGCTTTGCAGAATCGATAAAGCGTTTAATCAAAAAACTAATTAAACAATAAACAATAAGGGGGTTTGAGATACGATTTTTAATGTGATATGGGTAAATATGCATTTAATACAAGAACTATAACTTCAAGTACTTACAGAAAATAAATATAAACAATTTAATGAGACTTTTGACGTTGTATTTCCACACAGACCCCTCCTCCTATGAGCATCGGAGCAGTTACCGCCGCTAAAACCTATGCTATGCATTAGTAAAAGAGGGGGAGAATTGTTTCATGTCCATTTCTCCCTCTCTCCCCATGCACCATCTCTCCCTACCATCCACCCCTATATCCATATTTCTCTCTCTCCCCGTGCACCATTTCCTCTTCCCCTCCACCCTTATGTCCATGTCTCCCTCTCTCACCACCACTCTCATCCCTCCTGCAACATATTTCCTTCCCCCAAACCCCAACCTCACTCTTGCTTCAATGGGTCAGCGGCGATTCCTACAGCTGCCTGTCGCTAATCCAGAAGCCGCTTGGGCAGAAACAGGAAGTTCTGACACAGGGCAGGATGTGTCAGAGGAGGGGCTTCCAGGTTAGCGGCAGGCAGCTGTAGGAATCACTGCTGCTAACCCATTGAAGCAAGAGAAGAGTCAAAATGGAAAGGTTGAATTATGAATTAAGAGATGAGAAGCAGAAGTTTGATAAACATCGAGCCCCCCCCCCCCTTTCTAGAAGACATGAAATGACAAATCTGTAACCGTGCACCAAAGGAAAAGTGAGATAGGGGTGACATGACACAGACATTCAAATATTTGAAAGGTATTAATATTCAAACAAACCTTTTCCAGAGAAGGGAAACGGTAGAAGTAGAGAACATGATGAGATTGCAGGTGGGTTGACTTAGGAATAACATCAGGAAATACTTTTTCACAGACAGGGTGGTGGATGCCTGGAATGCCCTCCTGCAGGAGGTGGTGGAGACAAAAATGGTAACATAATGTGGGATAAACACAAAAGATTCCTATATGGAAAGAGAATGGAAAACATTACTTAGTGGTGCTTAGACAGCAATTTCAATAATTGGGAAATAAGGCCAGTGCCCTGATTATGGCTTGACAAAAACTGGAACGAGTTCTTGGGGAATAAGACCAGTACTGGGCAGACTTCCATGGATGGCTCGTTCAGGTCTTTAGCTGCCGTCATCTACTGTGTTTCACATCGCAAACTCTTTGGGCCCCTTTTACTAAGGTGCGCTAGCGTTTTTTAGCCGACGCAGATTAGCGCACGCTAACCCCGCGCTACGCGGCTAGAACTAACACCAGCTCAATGCTGACATTAGCGTCTAGCGCGCGCTATTCCGCGTGTTAAAGCCCTAACGCAGCTTAGTGAAAGGAGCCCTTTGTCTCTTTCTCTTTCCGTCACTTTCTCTTCAGTTCCGACAAGTTCTGAGTGTTATTAAAATTTGATAGAAACGCTTATAAGACATTTTTAAGCGATTTACAACGTGAAAATAGACATCTTAAAAACATATAGACGACAGACAATAACCCAAGTCAAACATATTGGGGAGGATGAAAGGCAGAACTACAATTTTTTTGGAAAGCACATAAATGGGGGGAAGAACGTCAGGGAAGGAATTAAAGAGCAAATTCTATAAGAAGCGCCCAAAAGTTAGGCACCTAATTAGGCACTGTTCAGCGCAATTCAAGTAAAATCGGGCGCTGTTTAATGAATCACGCTGAGCGGAACCGATTTTGGAGGCGCCCAAGAAATAGGCCAGCTCTAGGCGCAACTAAAAGTTCACTAGAGGCTTAGAGGATTTTAATATAAACTCTAAACTATATATGTTTAAATTATTTTTATTATTCCAGTAGTAAGAAGCAAATACAAACAGTAGTACCAGTCAGGAAATAACATTGTCAACAATATAATCAGTTCCCCTCCCCTCCCCCCCTCCCCAAAAATCCATGGCCAGTCCAACAGCTGAGAGTGGGAATAAAATCTTAAAGATTCAAAAGTCTACTGCGAGCACGCGGTGTGAGGTCCCGCCAGAAGTGCTCCCACACCTGACAAAATTTGCGACCCGGGCCAAGAGTCAAGTCTCCCACCATGCGTCTCTCCAGTGTTGCGTGCACTATCATTAGGGATCTCCATTGTGCATAGGACGGGGGATCACGGGAGAGCCAGTTGGTGAGGATGGCTTTTCTCCCCCCTCAAAAGGGCTCTGGAGAGAAATGCTGACATTCCCCTGGGTTTGGGTGAGGCTATATTATAAAATCCAAATAACGCTCTCGGTTGCGGAAGCCATCGCCTTCCCCAAAGCGATGTGGTATATAGGCCAAGATGTCTCCAAAACTGTTGGGTTGCGGGGCAGGCCCAAAACATGTGACTCAAAGATGCGTGAGCCTGATTGCATTTCGGGCAAGAATGCGACGCAGTAATCCCCATCTGGGCTGCACGTTCCGGTGGAATGTAAAGTCTAAGAACAATTTTCAATTGCATTTCCCAGTGAGTAATATTGGGTGACACCTTCTGAATGTTCTTCAGGACCCGTTGTAACTGTTGAGCAGTCAACTGGCAATGCAAGTCCTCAGCCCACGCTGTCGCTAATATATCCAGATTCGTACTTGGTTGGCAATCCCGGATCCCCACAATATGAAACCGTAGAGGAATCCTCTGTTGGGCTGAAGAGTTCCGAAAGCGCCTCCCTGCAGACTTCCGTAAGGGCAGCCACTGGGAGGGACTGAACATAGTGACGGATCTGGTAATAGGCGAAGAGATCATTAGCCTGTAGGTCAAAAACGCTAAACTATATATATACTCTAAGCATAGACTTATGATTTACTAAAACATACTTTCTGGGGATAGTAAACAACTAAAAATTAGGCACCTAGCGGAGCGCTTAAGCACGTTTAAGAGTAGCAATTCTGCAACAAGCCACAGCCACACCCAACGTGCATAGCGCCTATTTTTTTTTTGAAGGCCGCCTACATTTTTAGAAGCGCCTTGTTACAGAATCGCTCTTTCTCGATAGGCGTCTATGTTTCGATTACTGCCGATTAAAAAGCTTAATTGAGCGTGTTACTTGATTTAGATAGGTGCCTATTTAGATGGGCTCCCCCGAAATAGGTACCTAACATTAGGCGCCGGTTACCGAATTTGGGCCTAAGCGCTGTCAAAAATATGACTGTATTTGTTCTTCCTGTTCTGAAGAACTTTCCCACAGAAGAACAGCCAAGCTTCATCCCATTCTTAGATCATCCCATTGTGTCAAAGCCATGAATGTTACGTCAACATTTTTGTAATGGATTCCTACAGACTGGGGCTCGAAGGGTAAAGCAACTCTCCTGAGTAGGAAAGAAAAGCATCTCCGTTAAGTACATGTTGGCTTGAGAGATATTCCTGGATCATGAAGAATGAATGAAAGTGATATAAATTACTTTTAATGTACATAAACTTTGATGGAGTAATGTGACCATGTAGGGACTGGCCTTCCTTTGGCACGCCACGGAAGGGTGGAAAATATTTAGACAATGAATAACTACATCTAAACTCTCAGTCAATGTAATTTTTAAATTCTTTATCTGGAGCACAATGCAAGGGAACTGGAAGCATGACTTTCTTCTCCGGTCACGTAATACGGAAAACAAGGGACATGAATCATTTATGTAAACTCAGCCTGAAAGGCTGTTTTCACAATTAACAAATGTGGCTTTGTATCAGGGTGGCATATGTGAGTAGAAATGTTCTCGATTTTAATTTTCAGGGATCTTAAGAAACACCTCAGGCTGCAAGCTTGTAGAATACTGTACATTTCTGACTGGAAGACCTTTCCTGAGGGTAGAAAGCGTATCTGGCCATGGTGAATGCCTACTGTGCCTCACTTAGGGCTCCTTTTACTAACAATGGCCTCATTTACAAAGCGCACGGCAACAGCCCCGAAGCCCTTTAAATCTCTATGGGCTTCGGGGCCGCTAGCGTGGCTTTGTAAAAGAAGCCGTAAGCTGTGATAGCGGTTTTAGTGCACGCTTAGTGTGTGCAAAATTGCCGCGCGTGCTAGACGCTAACGCCAGCATTGAGCTGGTGTTAGTTCTAGCCGCGTAGTGCAGGTTTAGCGCACGTTACAGACGCTATCACAGCTTAGTAAAAGGAGCCCTTCATGTTGCTTGCCACGCTGCTTACAGGGAGCTCACTGGTGCCCTTCTTGATTGGCCCCACTACACTGTGGTGTCTGTTTGGGTGGAATTTGATGTGGTATTTTAAACTTTAGAGTAAAACCTTGGTTTGCGAGCATAATTCGTTCCAGAAGCATGCTTGTAATCCAAAAGCACTCGTATATCAAAGCGAATTTCCCCATAGGAAATAATGGAAACTCAGACGACTCGTTCCACAACCCAAAAACTTTAATACAAAATACTATACATACTTGTATTGCAAGACCTCGCTCGTTTAGAACAGGTCACTACACTCTTATATTACATTACATTACTGATTTCTATTCCGCCTCAACCTTGCAGTTCTGGGCGGATTACAAAAGAGACAACTGGACATTTCCAGGATAATTACAGAGAGAATTCTGGTCATTTCCAGGAGAAGTTACAAGAATAATGGAGCTGTATATTTCAAGAGCTACAAGATGCTGTACAAATAGGAAATAGTGCAGATCCAGTATATATACCGTTAGGAGAAGAACCATCGGCTCAGTTGTGATGCGTGTATTAGAGAATGACACGGTGACAAAATTCATCACCGTTCCCGTCCCCGCAGATAACCGCGGGAAACCATCTTCATGTCATTCTTTAAGGAGAGAGGGAAGAATCAGAATATGAATGGCCACAACCACTGACCCACAAGCTTTGCTTTGAAGAATGCTGGTGTAGAAGGACTGAGGTTGAAATAGACACTAGAAAATGACATGGGATTATTTCCCGCGGTTATCCGCGGAGACGGGAACGGTGATGAATTTTATCACCATGTCATTCTCTGCGTGTATACTGTATGTACTCGTATTGCAAGACATTGCTTGTATATCAAGTTAAAATTTAATAAAATGTTTTGCTTCTTGCAAAACGCTTGCAAACCAAGTCACTTGCAATCCAAGGTTTTACTGTCTATCACTTTTCTTAGCCCTACTTGGTCAGGAAGCAGGGTTATACAACATATAAGGTATTTAAGGTCGCTGACTGATGTGTTATATGCAGTGGTTTGAACATTCTTATTTTCATCAATGCTTAACTGTATTTGGATTTAGGAGAGGATGTGGGAGGATATGTAATAAAAATTAATGATTGCCTGGAGGCTGCGAGATTATGGATGACGGATAAACTCATGTGAAATTTGGGGAAGTGGTGGCATATATTTCACCATAGCAGGCCCTGCACTGCAGGGTGAAAGGAAGGAGGAGGGCTAGTGGCCAGCAAACTGCAGGGGGGAAGCACCTGGGGGCAACTGTATAAAATAAATGGCCTCTTATAAAATTCTCAGTGGCATAAAAGTGAATGTGATGACATGATGGCAAGTGCTTTGCCGTAGGCATGTATTGGGGGCAGATTATTGGAAGAGCATGGATGGAATTCACAAAGTAGACATGTAGGTGGGGGCATTTACACCTGCTTTCACCTTAGGGCTCCTTTTAACAAGCCGCACTAAACTGCCAACCACGCTAGCCGCTACCGCCTCCTCTTGAGCAGGTGGTAGTTTATGGCCAGCGCAGGGGTTAACGCGTGATGAAAAGTCACGCACGTTAACCCCGCTAGCGCGGCTTGATAAAAGGAGCCCTTAGTCTGTCTTACAAATATACGCCAGATCTTCATTAGCTTTTGCTGCGCCACGGTTCCCAGTGAAACACAAAATCACTGATTAGTGTCTGACATGCTTCAGGTAAAAAAACATAGCCCTGACAAAAAAAGCCCCCCCCCCCCAAAAAAAAAAAAAAACCACAACCTGAAGAAAAAATAGTCCCCCCCCCCAAAAAAAACCCCGACAAAAGGTCCTGCCTATAATTTGGCCCCTGACTGTTTTGCCCATGTTGCTGCTGCTGTGAGTTGAGTGAGGTACTTTCTCAGGGCCTGTCTTAGGCAGGGGCGTCCCTCCCAGGTCCAAACAACATCTCTCTCCTTCTCCCAACCTCTAATCCAGCATCTCTACCTCGCTCCAAACCGGAAGAGGGAAGAGACAGAGACCGAACTGGGGAGTTGGTGGAGAGAACAGAGGAGGAGAGATGCTGAACCCACAGATGGAGAGAGGGAGTTATACCAGACATTGGATAGAGAGGGAGAAATGCTGGACCTGGGAGGAAGAGAAGAGAGAGAGGAGGGACAGGGCACAGACAAGAGATGCTGGGTAGGAAATAAGAATAGAGACATGGACACAGACAAATGCTAGAAAAGGGGTGGATAAGGACACTTAGGGCTAGATTCACTAAGCAAATCAATCGTGTACCGATCGGTTTGCGACCCCTTTGTGACCAGATTTTACTCCGATTCACTTACCTCTCTGCCGATCCGATTCCGATCCGCGCATGCAAATGAGGGGGAACGGCATGCAAAGTAGGCAGGGACGCGATTCACAACACAAATTTCGCAATCCAACTGGGCTGGCCGATCAACCCAAGAAGCGACTGCTGGGAACCAGTCGTAAATGTCCTTTCCGACTCTCCAGCTCCCTTGGTGCCCTGCTCTCTGCTGCCACCCCCCCCCCCCCACACACACACACACAGCAAGCCCGTGGTTTTAACCCGCGGGTTTAAAGTGGATTACAACCACAGGCTCGCTGGGCTAAAAAGCAAAGTAAAAAAAAAAGTCACGGCTCGGACGAGTCATAGACGCCTGCGCAGACCATCTATAGATGGTCTGCACTTGCGTCGGGATCACACACTAGCGATCCATGCCGGCAGATGGGGGCGTTCCTCCGATCGCCCCCATTTGAATATTACTGGTTGAAGAATCCATCGGACCTGCCCGGATCGGTCACGATCGGGCAGGTTAGTGAATCTAGCCCTAAGAAGGCAGATGCTGAACAGGGATGCAGAGAAGAGATGCTGGACAAGACAGATAGGGATGCAGAAAGAAAATGGATAGAAGACATAGAAAGAGAAAAAATGTCAAGGACTATTTTGTTTCAAGGCTATTTTGTTAGGGCCCGCTTCAATTAGTTCAAAATTTTGGCATTGTTTCCTTCTTCTCATTCCTTCTTCTCAGTGCATCAGAGTACGTCAAACACTAATCAGTGATTTTATGTTTTAGCAGGGTAATATGTAGAAATAAAACAAAAATACAGGAAATAAGGTAATGCATTTTTTGATTAGCTTTCAAAGGTAACCCCTTCTTCAGATCAAGAACCTATTGCATATGAGGAAAATGTGATGTCCTATGAGAGGGAACCAGTATTATCTAGAGAAGGAATTTTAATATTTGCAATTAAATATAAGATAGTTAAAAATAAGAAAACAAGATGATTAATGAGGAATTATTGTAAATTAGACTGTGCATGAAGGGAAACCACAGGTTGTGACAGTGGTGGGATCTGTAAGACTATCTCCCAGGAATTAATGAGGCTCAAACCTTACAAGGCATCAATTGGGTTCAAGACCCCAAGGACGGGGGAGCACATAGACCTCTGAGAAAGTGCTCCCGCCAAGGAAAAGGAGGTAAGCATACCTCATTCTCTGGAATAGAAGTAGACTGTGAGTGGTCAGCAACATGGAGATTCTCACTTGGCATGTGTTGTTTTTTGGGGTTTGCTGGATTAGAGGTTGGGAGAAGGAGAGAGATGTTGTTTGGACCTGGGAGGGACGCCCCTGCCTAAGACAGGCCCTGAGCCAGGGCCTCTAATGAGTTTGCCAAGTGGCTGGGCCAGCCCTTCAAAGCTAGTAGGAAGAGATGGCATAACTCATGGAGCAGATGGTTGAGCAGTAAGCACAACAGCTGCGACCTTTTTTACAGCGCCCAGAGGATCGTAAAAGGGAGCAGCAGAACCTGGTGGCCAGTGAACATTCCACACAAACACGGAGAACAGGAAACTCTGCAAAATATACAAGAAAAGCCAAAGGAGCTGAGGTGAACTAAAATGGAGAAACCTCCCCATAATAGGTCCAATTGAAAATCCTTTATTGGTGTTTTCCTATACATTCTTTTTTTTTTTAAATGTATATATTTAAATCAATGAAAAAAAATCCTTCACTGGTATGATAAAATAAAACCATTGTTTTAATATATACTAACTGATTACCCAGAATTTCCCAGATATTGATTTATCCCAAAATGTCCCACCCCCAACATGTCCCACAGGAATGTCCCTCTCTATCGGGCTGGACTTGGACTTAAAACATCATCAGGAGTGTCGGTATCGGTCATTTCCCATAATTTTGACATGTCACCCCGTTCCCACCCCCACAGTATTTTCCCCCAGATAGTAAGTCATAGATACAAAGTTTGGTTGAAATCTCTCCATGCGTTTCAGATTTATGCTGAGTATTCATCTTAGCGAGCCTGAAAAGTACGGGGTAGACACTAAAATCTGTTGTTTTCGATCATTTTTATATGTCACCCCCACAGTATTTTCCCCCACATAGTTTGGTTGAAATCTATCCATGCGTTGCAGAGTTATACTGGGACATACACAGATACATCTGATTTTATATATATACAGTGGTGCCTCACACAACGAACTTAATTGGTTCCAGGAGCAAGTTTGTTATGCGAAAAGTTCGTTATGTGAAACGCGTTTTCCCATAACAATACATGTTAAAAAAAATAATTCGTTCTGTAGCATAAAATATGCTAAGATGACATAAAAAAAGATAAATTTATCTTGTTAGAGCTGGTGTTAGACACAACTGGGGACTGCAAAGTCCAGGCAGAGGCTTACGGCTCTCTTTGACCAGGGGGGACAGTTGCCCTAGTTGCACTACCCTAACCCTATTCCTGCTATGTGTGACTGTGGTATTCTGTTAGCATGATATTTGTATAGCATTCTATAATAATTTGGCTTATTCAATTTTCTTGATAGTAGAGGGGATATATGTGAAGGGGAGGGGAGACAGGGGTTTTGTTGATCCTTGCTGTGTATTATAATCACCCCCCACATACTCCCCAGTACCTTTTTAATCATCCCCCCTCGGTACCTTTTTTAATTCCTCCCATCTTTCCCAGCCAGTGGCGTACAGGCCAGAAGCGCAGAGATCAGGAGCAATTCCTCTGCACGCCTGTGTGGGCCCATGCCGATCTCCGAATGGCTGCAGTTAGTTCTTGTGAGTCCCGCGAGAGCTGACTGCAGCCATTCAGAGATCAGCGCAGGCCCAGGCAGTAGCACAGAAGGCTTGCTCTTGATCTCTGCGCTTCTGGCTGGGAAATTTGCTAGACCACCAGTTACGAGTGAGCGGGTGAGATTAAAGTTGCAGCAGTGGTGGCTTTTTTAAAAAAATATGTGGCGGCGGGGGGAGGTTTAAAAATATGCGGTGGCGGCAGAGGCTTAAAAATATGCAGCAGCGGCGGCAGGGGGGTTTAAAATATGTAGCGCCACTGCACAGGGAGCCAGGCCGGAGAGAGGGCAGTTAAGCGCAGTGCCTGCGCGGAAGGATGCAGCTCGGGCGACTTCGTTGTGTGAAACGAAGTTCGTTGTGGGAAGCAAGACCTATAGTTCGTTGTGCGCAGCGTTCGCTGTGCGAGGCGTCCGTTATGCGAGGCACCACTGTAAATTCCCTCCCCCATCTTCTTTGGAATTCTTTGTTGAAGCATTTCTTCATTGTAACCCTGGCGGCAGCAGTATCTGCTGCCATCATCCAAACTACCACAGTCATCACGACCCCTGTCTTTTTGTAGTTATAGTAAGGGCAGCAAATTTTGCAAACTGTGGAGCTCAGTCTTCCCCAGCCCCAGCTGTTTTCTTTTCCTGTCTCTGTCGGGTGTGTGGGCGTTTTCTTCCCAATCCGTTGCTGCTTGACTGTTCTTCCAGGAGCTCAGACTGAAACTGTGTCCAAGATCCTGGAGTTTGCAAAACCCACAAATGCTTCTGGAGAAATAAATGATTGTATTTGTTGGTTTGCTGGAGACTCTACAGATGCATAGGAACAATGTCCATGCAATTTGGATCTTACGAACATAAGAATTGCCATACTGGGACAGAATGAAGGTCTCTTTCCAAAATGGCAGCCCAAGTCCCAAGTAATAAAACAGATTTTATGCTGCTTATCCTAGGAATAAGCAATGGATTTCTCCAAGCCATCTCAATAATGGCCTATGGACTTCCCTTTTAGGAATTTATGCAAAGCTTTTTTTAAACCCCGCTACCCTGATATCACCACATTTTCTGGCATTTTCTCCAGTTTGTTTTAAATATTACTACTTAGTAGCTTCATCACATGCCCCCTAGCCCTAGTATTTTTGGAAAGAGTAACAAACGATTCACATCTATCCTTTCCGCTCCACTCAGTATTTTATAGACCTCTTTATCATATTACCCCTGAGCTGTCTCTTCTTCAAACTGAAGAACCCTAGCCACCTTAGCCTTTCCTCATAGGAAGTCGCCACATCCCTTTTATCATTTTCGTTGCCCTTCTCTGTACCTTTTCTAATTCCGCTATATCTTTTTTGAGACACAGCGACCAGAATTGCACACAGTAGTCAAGGTGCGGCCATACCATAG